>NC_133652.1:172142186-172444869 GCF_009905375.1 Apium graveolens
TTACGTGCCTCATACCTTTTTTCAGATGGCTGACAAAAGAATGACTCGTTTGGCCAAGATGAACGTGGCTAGAAAGTCCAATGATTTTCCTATTCGATCGAGGTATACTTCCTTAATCGACATGATCAACACTCGAGGGGACGAGTATCCGTCTGATGCGCATCTGGACGCACACGATCATATCAGCGCCTTACGGGATCCCAAGGAGCTGGAAAAGTTGAGCGGCTGCTTCAGAATCAAAGAACCTTTTAAGCTGGTTCTTGCAGGTCCGGCCGACAGGGCCTGTCAGTGGAAGAAGGACGCGCTATGCGTCTATAGGGATACTCTAAGGGCAGGTATTAGACTCCCTTTTCATCCATTCATTCCTTTACTTTTGGCTGATGTAGGCATCAGCCCTTGCCAGCTTCCCCCCAATTCCTGGAGGTTGATCCTATGCTATCTGTCGCAATGCGCCAAGCACAGCATCCCCACATCTGTTGCTGTTTTCAGGAAGATTTTCCAGTTCAAGAACAGCCCCGATAAAAGTCCGGGTTGGGTTTCTATCAACCAACGCCCCACTATCCCCCATATTGTGAATGGGAAATCCATCCCTGACAACAATTTGGGGTGGAAGAAGGATTTTTTGTTTATAGTTTGGGAGGGTGGAGACTGGGGTTCCCTATTTCGATCTTCTTTTGGGATTGCCGTGGATGGGAGCCCAAATGACATAGCTTTGTCTGAAGAGGAGGCTAGAGGTTTCAACCTCCTGACGCAAGACAACGGCACCTCCCATTCTTGGGATCTTATCCGGGAGACTGTCCTGGTAGAACGCGGCCTCTCGCCCGTTCATAAGAAAAGTAAGTTCCTACCTTCATCTACTTTATTTCCTGCATTTTTATTCCATTAGTTTTCAACTGACTTTGCTTGTCGCAGTGGCTGAGAAAATTGAGGAGGCTACGAAGCCAAAGGACCTGGAAACGACCAGGATGAAGAGGGCTGGGAAGATTTTCAAAGATCCTAGGCTTGGTGATCGCTTCCCTGAGTTCCTCCTTCAGGCTATGGAGCCAAATGAGGAAGGTCCCAGCCAGGTTTTGCGCACCAAGCAGAGGCCAGGGGCCTATTTTCAACCTGCCTGGGGGATCCGGGGCAAGGACTCAATATTGGGCAGCACAGCCCTGTCCAAGGAATGGTCCAAACATTCCATCTCTCCGGTGGACTATCAAGACTTTGTCCTCCAACAGGACTTAGAGGGGAACGAGCTTTTTGAAGCCCAAGCCCTGGCGACAGTACGCACTTTACTTATGCCTTTTACACTTTTCTTTTCATGCTTCTTTTCTAAAGTTTTGCTATTTCTCTTGCAGGCTAACGCCCATTTTCAAGGGGCAATTCACCAAGCTAAGGCTTGGAAGGTTGGCCTGGAAGATGCCAACAAGAAGTTGGAGGAGGCCAACCAAAAAATTGAGGCCCTTGAAGCTCAATTGGCTTCTTCCACTTCTGACCTGGAGACGGCCCGGGCTGAAAACGTAATCTTGAAGGCGCAGAAGGACAAAGCCTTTGACGGCTGGATGGATACCCAAGAATTCAAAGACCTGATGGTGGAGCATGACGCCCTTCTTCACCCAGTCAGCTACAAGGAGGGTTGGGACGCTGCTGTGGAGGCTATCCAGGATGAGTTTCCCGAGATCCTTGAGCAGTCGCCCTTTCCCTGCCCTGTGCGGGTTCCAGAGCTTGGAGGCGTTACTGAGAAGCTTGCTGGTATGATCAGGGATGGAGAAGAGGAAGATTCTTCTGAGGAGGAACTCGAGCCTGCTACTAAGAAGGCAAGGGTGGAAGAACCTTCAAAAGTAGTGCCTCAACAGCCATCATCTCCTGCAGAGGGAACTTCCACAGGGACTTCGGAGGGTTCGACTGAGACTTCTGAAGAGACGACTGAAACTTCCGAGGAGTCGTCGGATAGTGGTTCTGAAGAATCTCAACCTTCCAAGGCCTAATTTTTTTTTGTATATCTTCTTTATGAACTTTATTTTTATCAGAAGTTGTTACCCTTCGGGGTTAAATTTTGTATGTTGCTCCTTCGGCCTCTTATCATTATAGTCTTAATGTGCGTTTAAACATCCTTTAGATAGAAATAACTTAAAACTCTTTAACATGAAGTCTGGTTTTTCAAAACCTTACATAGCATGGGTTCGACCCTAATCAATAATAACTTGACAATGTAAATTCTACTGGAATATAAAATCCTACGCAAGCAAAGCTTCCAGGTGCTTTTAAACCTACTTGCCATAATGACAAGTGAGAATCGTACTTCGCCTATCTTACACGTAGTAAACCTTCAGGTTTTGTGCGTGCCAGGTCCTCGGGACTTCAAAACCATCCACAGTCTCGAGCTTGTAGGTTCCTCTACCTTGAACACTCTTGACTCTGTACGGCCCTTCCCAATTTGGGGCAAGCTTCCCTTTTTGTCCTACACCAGATGCTTCTATCTTCCTCAAGACTAGATCGCCTTGTTTAAAAAACCTTTCTTTAACCCTTAGGTTGTAGTAGAATGAAGCTTTTTTCTGATATTCTACTATCTTTGCATGTGCTTTATCTCGCACTTCATCGATTAAATCCAGGGCTAGCTTCTGCCCTTCCTCATTTTCTTTCTCATCAAAAGCCTGAATCCTTGGAGAAGAATGTGATATCTCCACGGGAACTACTGCTTCTGCCCCATATGTCAACATGAAAGGGGTCGCACCTGTCGTGACTCTACAGGTAGTCCTATAGGCCCATAATATGGGAAGTATCTCATCCACCCAATTATTTCTTGACTTCTCGATCCTCTTCTTTAATCCGTCCAGAATTATTTGATTTGCAACTTCTGCTTGCCCATTAGCTTGTGGGTGAGCGACAGAGGTGAACCGTAACTCAATTTCATTTTCTTCACAGTACTTCTTGAATTCCTCATTATTGAATTGCGTTCCATTGTCAGTGACGAGGATACGGGGAATTCCATATCGGCACATAATATTTTCCCATAGGAATTGTGCAACTTGCTTAGTTGTGATTTTGGCCAAAGGTTTGGCTTCGATCCACTTGGTGAAATAATCAATGGCTACAATCAGAAACTTCCTTTGTGCCGTGGCCATAGGAAAAGGACCTAGAATATCCATTCCCCACATTGCAAAGGGAATAGGCGAGTTGATAGAGGTCAGCATCTCGGGGGGTTGTCTAACAACTGGTGCATGCTTCTGACAGCGATCACACTTCTTTACATATTCTTTGGCATCAGCCATCATTTCTGGCCAATAAAAGCCTAAACGGGTTATCTTATGAGCTAAGGCCCTGCCCCCCAAGTGTTGCCCACAAATACCTTCATGCACTTCCTCAAGAGCTAAGCGTGCCTCATCGGGCCTGAGACACCTCAAGTAAGGAACCACGAAAGATCTTTTATACAGAATCCCGTCTATCAATGAGTACCTTAGTGCTCGAACAGTTAATTTTCGTGCTTCAGTTGCATCGCTTGGCAACCAACCGGTTTGAATGTGAGCCTTGATGGGATCGATCCATGACGTCCCCAGGCCTATGGGAGCCACGAGCTTAACATCTATGCTTCGTGTCCTAAAAACACGAAAGTATACACTCCCTGAACTTTCTTCTATCTCAGATGAAGCAAACTTTGATAGCGCATCTGCCTTAACATTTTCTTCCCTTAGAATGTGCTCAACATGGCATTCATTAAACTGGGTCATCACAGCCCTTACTAGGCGGACATATTTAGCCATTGTATCATCCCTTGCCTCAAATTCTCCCTTTACCTGGGATATGATCAGCTTTGAGTCTCCACGGACCTTTAAGTTTTTGACTCTAAGTGTCCCAGCTAGACCAAGGCCAGCTATCAGGGCTTCATATTCTGCCTCATTATTTGTGGTTGGGAAGTCTAGCTTCATAGCATACTCAATTAAGAACCCATCAGGGCTTTGCAGAACCAATCCTGCTCCACTGGAATTTGTTTTTGATGCTCCATCAAAATAGAGAACCCAATATTCTTTCTCCTTGTCCCCATTGTTGACTCCCTTGTCTTGAGGTATGGTATCTTCCTGCCCCCCGACTTCTTGGTTGGGTATGGTACATTCCACCACGAAGTCAGCTAGTGCCTGGGCTTTTATGGCCGTACGTGGCTTATACTTGAGATCGAATTCTCCCAACTCTATTGCCCACTTAATCAGTCTCCCACTTGCCTTGGGACTGTGAATGATATTTCTCAGTGGCTGATTTGTTAGCACTTCAATTTGGTGAGCTTGAAAATAAGGACGCAGCTTTCTTGAAGCCATAACCAAGGCTAAAGCGAATTTCTCAATGGCTGAATAATTCAACTCAGCACCATGCAAAATTTTGCTGACATAGTATACGGGTTTCTGGACTTTCAGTTCCTCCTTAACCAACACGGCGCTCAAGGCGCTCTCCGAAATAGCTAAGTACAAGAATAAAACTTCATTCAGAACTGGCTTGGCCAACAACGGGGCCTGGCCCATATACTTCTTTAACTCTTCAAATGCCTTCTGATTTTCCTCACTCCATACAAAGTCTTTGATGTTCTTTAGTGACTTGAAAAATGACAAGCACTTGTCTCCTGACTTGGAGATGAATCGTCCTAACGCAGCGACCCTTCCTGTGAGCTTCTGAACATCCTTGACAGTTTTAGGGGGTTCCATGTCCAGGATTGCCTTTATTTTATCGGGGTTTGCCTCAATTCCCCTCTTCGAGACCATCAATCCCAAGAATTTTCCAGATCCTACTCCGAAAGCACACTTCGTCGGATTCAACATCATCTTGTGGTACCTCAGGACCTCAAAAGCTTCCCTTAAATGGGCTATATGATCAGTCTTTACTAGACTCTTGACTAGCATGTCATCAACATAGACTTCCATAGTCTTACCAATAAGATCCTTAAAAATTTTATTCACCAACCTCTGATAGGTGGCTCCTGCATTCTTGAGACCAAATGCCATAACAAGATAACAATAAACACCAAAGTCAGTGATAAATGATACCTTTGGAATGTCATCCTTATGCATTTTGATCTGATTATATCCGCTAAATCCATCCATGAAACTCAGCATCTCATGTCCAGCAGTGGCATCAATCAAAGTATCAATTCTAGGCAGCGGGAAACAGTCTTTGGGGCATGCATCATTCAGATCAGTGAAGTCTATACACATTCTCCACTTTCCATTAGCCTTCTTCACCATTACAGGGTTTGCTAACCACTCCGGAAATTGAATCTCCTCAATGAAACCGGCCTCTAAGAGCTTTTCTACTTCCTGTTTTATAGCCTCTTGTCTTTCCGGGGCAAAATTTCTTTTCTTTTGTTTCACTGTCTTCCGGCTTGGATCCACGTTTAGCTTGTGAGTAATTAACTCCGGGTCTATACCTGGCATATCAGCTGCTGACCATGCAAACACATCACTATTTTCTTGTAAAAATTTCACTAACTTCCCTCTAAGAGGCTCCTCTAATGTGGCTCCAATGAAAGTCATCCTCTCAGGATTCTCGGGGTCTAAAGGAACCGAAACCAATTCTTCTGCTGGCCTTCCTCTATTCTCATCATTTTCTCGAACATCCATATCTTCAATAGGAAGAACCTGCCCCCCGACTCCATCTGCCCTCAAAGAGGCCACATAACAGCTTCTAGCCATTTTTTGATCTCCTCTCTCTTCTCCAATACCGTTTCGGGTGGGAAACTTCATGACTGAATGGTAGGAAGAGGGGACTGCCTTGAAGGCATGTATCCCTGTTCTCCCCATGATAGCATTATAAGTTGAACTAGCCTTTACCACCACAAAATCCAGCATCTGCGTTGCTTGCCTTGGCTCCATACCTATGGTGGTTGGCAATTTAATTATCCCTTCCACAGGACATTCTACTCCAGCAAATCCATATATCGGCATGTCGGTTGGTGTCAACTGGGAGTCGTTATACCCCATCCTTAGAAAGGTGTCGTGGAGCAAGATATCCACAGAAGCACCATTATCCACAAGGACCCTCTTAACCGGGCTATTTCCTATTATCGGCGTTATGACCAGCGGGTCGTCATGGGGAAACTTCACACCCTCTAGGTCGGAATCATCAAAAGCCAATGTTACTTCTGTCCTGGCCCTCTTCGGGGCTTCTCCAACAATATGCATAACCTCTCTAGTATATGCCTTTCTGGAATTTTTGGACAATCCAGCAGCAGTTGGACCTCCAAAGATCGTGTTTATCACAGGCCCTCGAGGTCTCGGCCCTCCATAAATGGTGTTTATAACTGGTCCTCTAGGTTGGGGATTCCGCCCCTGATCATCTTGGTCCCTCCTACGATCTTCAAAGTTCTTCCTTCCATTACTATTTCTGTCTCCTCCATCTCCAGTATACTTGTTCAATCTTCCTTTTCGAATCAAAAACTCAATTTCATCTTTCAACTGCCTACACTCATCGGTGTCATGGCCAACATCTTTGTGAAACCTGCAATACTTGCCCTTATCTAGCTTGGCGGGATCAGCCTTCAAGGGCTTAGGCCAGCGAATATCTCTGTCTTTCTCAATCTCCATCAAAATCTGACTTCTGGGAGCATTCAGCTTAGCGTATTCAGTGAACTTTTGCCCAGGTCCTCCCTTCTTGGGGGTTGAATCAGGGTTTTGTTCAGTTCTAGGATATTTATCCTTAGCGATATACTCCAAATCAGTTTTTCGTTTCTTGCCTCCAGTGGGCTCATTACTTACTACGGTCTTCCTCATACTTTCTTCAACCTTGATATACTTCCCTGCCCTCTCTTGGAGCTGCAACATGCTCTCAGGGGGTCGTTTGGCCAAAGACATCTTGAAAAACTCATCCCTAGTTCCTTGTTGCAGTGCTATCATGGCTACCTTATCATCAAGGTCTGGGACTTTTAAAGCCTCCTTTGTAAAACGATTCAGGTAATCTCTTAAGGATTCCTTAGCTCCCTGCACAAGACTCATAAGAGATGCTGAACTTTTCTCATGGACTCTTCCACTGATGAATTGCTTAATAAAAGCCTGACTTAATTCTCTGAATGATCCAATAGAATTTGGGGGTAGGCGACTGTACCATCTTTGAGCCATACCCGACAGGGTTTGAGGAAAGGCCCGACATTTTATAGCATCGTTCACGGGTTGCAGCAGCAGTGCATTAGAGAATGTCCTAACATGATTAGCGGGGTCTCCCGTGCCGTCATAGGCTTTGATAGTGGGCATCTTGAATTTCCTTGAGATATGGGCATTCATTATTTCTTCTGTGAAGGGTGGAGTTGGATCATCAGGATCTCCAAGGGGAAGGAGATTGCTTGGATCAGTTCTTGGGACTGTAGCCCTTCTTCTTACCGGACCATCCAGGTCTATGATGGGAGGAGGATTTCTCCCCCTAGGAGATATGTGGGTTCTGGTGGCTTGGTGAGCCTCCAAGTCCCGTCTCAGCCTTTGGATTTCAGCCTCATGAGCCCTGATCTTTTCCTGCACTTCTTGGGGATTCGCCCCTGGGGTGCTTTGGGGGCGTTGCCTTCCATCGGCCATTGGCTCTTTTCCAGGACGCCTCCTTCTCGGGGCCACTTCATCATCCGAAGATTCGGAGTCTCTCTCAGTGTATGGACCAGAAAATTCCCGATCCTCAGGGATAGGATCCAAACCTCGTATATAGGGGGGCGACCGCCCTCGTGCTTCGCTTCGCCCAGCATATCCGCTTCCTCCAACCTCAGGATGAAGGGGCATCCCATAAGGGGGGTTAGTAGTAACAATAGTTGAATATTCATACCCGAAGGGTCGAGAATTCACAGGTATATGTATTTGTTGAACTTGAGGATTCGTACCTTGAATAGTCGGGGGAGTTGTCCCTTGTGGCTGAGGATGAGGTGCCCCTGTCTGGGCTTCCCCCTGAGTAGATGCATAAGTTGAATGGGGAGGAATCTCCACGGTTGATGAAATCACCTGGGTTGTCCCTGATGGTGTTCCCTCCTCCAGAGTGCTAGTTGTTCTCCGTGTTCTCGCCATGGTTGTTGTTCCGTTATTCCCACAGACGGCGCCAAATGTTATGGATAAAAAGCTAAGGTTATTACTTGTTGTATTTAATACTAAGATTCGGGAGCTCAAGGCCTTTAATGGCTGCTCTCGTGTTTCGTGACTCAATCTGCCTTTACGAGATGCCTACGTATCTCTGCGAATTAGAGAATCAAGCCAAAAAACGTAGTTCTGATTGGTGGGGGTGAGACCCCTTATATAGATGTTGGTGGTCCTTGAATTGGACTTGGTATAGGAGACTTGGTGGGCAAGTCTCATAGTTAGAATGGGCTTTGGAGTCCTAGATAGTAGGAAACTGATCCCTTATCCTTTTAGGTCCCCTTGAGGCTTATCTATAAAGATTTATATCCTTATCAAGACTCTTCTCAACAGCTGATTTTTCCCTTATTAATTAATTACGAAATTAATTAATAATCAGGGCTTTTGGGCCTTTTTTTATTCCATCAGGCCTGATCTGGTCCATCAGGCTTAACCTTTCTGGTCTGAATATCATACATCTTCTTATTGGGTCCAGCAGCCCATTATTAATAAAATCAGGATTTATTTATCCCTATCAATTTTATATTTATTGGATATTTAAAAATTCATAATTAATACCCAAAAATTGTAAAATTGGGGCCAAATAATTTAATTAGATGTGTAATTAGACCCTTAATTTTATTTAGGGGTATTATTTTAGCTAGTATAAATATCTGATTTATTATTAATTATTAATTAGTTAATTAATAAAAAAATCAGAATATTCAAGAACAAGTTTGTTGGTGAAGAACAGCTTGAGAATTCAACCTCAGATTTCATAGTGATTCTGTGCACCAAATCCTTCATGTGAGTATTCAAATTGAAGCCTATGACTTCTATTTTCTGTTTATATCATCAATTTTACCTATGGTTGCTTTAATTTTCAATTCGTATTTTAGGGTTTATGACTGAAATTAGGGGATCTTCATTGATGAATTGTTTGATTGTTTTGTTGATTCAGATAGCTTTATTTCGAGTTTAGGATGATTTTATGTGTTTATTTTATTTTATAACCCTTGGAATGATGGGTCGTGTTTTTGATTTTTGTTAGTTTTTGAGTTTGATTTATTAGGATTTAGAGATGTTGGCATATGATTTTGATAATCAGGATTGATTGTAGAAGACTATAGCTTTGTTTTGGTATCGATTTTGTGAGATATGGTTACATTTTTGGTGAGGAGAAATTTTCCGATGAAGTTCATCGGGGAAGCTCGCGGATTTGGCCGGAGTTGGAGGTGGGGCGGTGGCAGGACGGGTATGGTGCGGTGGTGAAGTTGCTGCAGCGTTGGGGAGTTGAATGGCACCAGAAACTGGAAGAAACGATGGCCTAGGAGCGTGAAACGGACTCGTCGGAAAAATCAGCCAGTGGCCGGAGTTGCTGCAGAATCCGGCGGGTCCACCCGTGTTCTTGAAGACCCGATTACCGACCCGTTAACCCGGAGCGATGACCCGGTTTCGATCCACAAGACCCATGTTCAATTTTCCAAAACTGTTTCTGAGTTTTTAATTAATTACTTTTATTTTAATAAATTAGAAATTAATTATTTAAATCAGAAAATAAATCAGATATAAAATTTTTAAATATTTTATAAATAATTTCTAAATTATTTTATTAATTTAGAAATTTGAAATTGTAATTACTTATTATTTATTTAATTATTTACCTATTTATTTATTTATTTAAATATTATTTATTATTTATTAATAATTATTTAATAAATGAGATTAAATAATTAGATCGATTAATTCGATTAGTGGTTCGATAATTAATCAATTCGAGCAAGTAACTCGTACATATTCGAGTTATGTTTCGAGAATTTAGAAATTGACGAGCGAGTATCGATTTATTTATTTGTGCGATAATATTTTTTTTGTAATAATTATGCATAGCGATTAGTCGATTAATTAATTATAAGTAATCGATTTAATCAGATAATTTGTAATAAATTGTAATTAATTCTAAAAATTAAGGAATAATTATTTTAAAATATAATAATTCTTAATTAGTTATTTAAAATTATAATTCAGGTTTAATTAATTATGATTAATTAATTATGATTGATTTATAATTAATTAAATCTTATTTATTGCGTAGTAATTAGACCGTTTATCCGATTTGAGTGAAATAAAGACCCTTAGACTCAGAAAAATGACCCGATTCCATTAAAAATAATTCTAAATTATAATTTCTTTCAAAAAGGAGTCGGCATATGATAATTATTTGTTTATAGACCCTATTAGTGATAAAAACGAGTCTAATAAATCCCGAAAAATTAGGAATCGAGCCAGAAAGTGTTTGTTAATGCGAATATAAGTCTAGTGTCGATTCTAAAAATATTTATAAGTCTAAATTAATTATGTGCCTTATGTGCTATGTGGTTTACGTGATTATGTGAACTCTATGTGTCAAATAATTATATGCGAGTCAGATAATATCGTATGGGTAGATGATAAGGACTACGTGGTGTCAATCTGAGATTGCGTATGATGTAAGTCAGCTAAACAGGTATCTTTCCTTGATAGATTCAGTACCAGTAAGGCAAATCAAGGAAGAGATAGAAGGTTGTGAATCATTTGAGGTGAAGTGCATACCAGGCAAGTTTTTCCCCTATTCTAAGTTCAAAATAGTGAATCACTTCCAACTTCCCATGAAAATTACACCTTGATAATTCTTGTTCACAAACACTGATACACAATTATTGATCCTTTGTTCTATTTCATTTCGATTCTTGATTTCTCCTAATTCATTGAATCCTCTATTCATATTCCAATACTTATACCCTTATTTACATATACTCTGATATATCCTGATGTTGGGATACATCGAAAGCATACCGATTATTCCGGATGCTAAGCTATGGACGGGATGGTTACGATACGGGCCGGGTATGAACTGGACCCTTGATTATTAGGCCATAGTTTCCTGGATACCCCATATGTTGGTTGGGTCTATGCAGTTGGGTATAGATCCGTGATATATCATGACTGATTAGCAGGTTATAGTGCATATGTTGGTTTTTGTTTCCAGTCTCGTTCATTTGGCATTCGCCAGTTATGGGAATTATTATTCTTTATAGAAACAGATGGTTGCTCGAACTAGCAAATTACCGGTTCATTTATTCTTTTCTCTTTACACTTCATATACATTGTTGTAGGCTTGTTGAGAAATTTTGGCTCACCCCTATTATTGTTGTTTACCTTGTTTTTCGGTTAAGGTTGAGAATGAAACCTATCAGAACCCGAGTGGTCAAGAAGCGAGTCAAGCTGCGGGACCCTCTAATTTCAAGAGTGTTTGTCCCTATCCCAGAAGAGAGTTTTGAATTTCCAAAGCAGGTGTAACAAGATAAGTGGTAGATGTAATTTGAATAAAAGATGTGTAGTTTAAAATTTGAATAGAAAAATGGTTTGTAATAAAGAGAGTTGTGAGACAGGTTGTTTAGAATTGTTCTAATAAAGTGATATGTCATTCTTGTTTTTAATCCTTAACCTTGAAAAGATCCTGAGTAGTAGTAGTGCGGGGTAATTATTTATTTATATTATGCTTGTACAGGTTCAGTAAGTAGTTAGTATTAATAATGCCCCAAATCTATACCCCGGATTTGGAGGGTGTTATAACTAGAGAATCGGTATTTGTGACAGGTGCACCAAAATTTATATCCTCCTGAGCATCAGTAATTGGCTTTGATGAAATGAATGCATCATGTCCCTCTTTAGCTAATTCTTGTTGGAGCTTCAGCTTTTGTTGAGAAAGATAAGTTTTGACCAACTTCTTTTTCCTTGGTCTAGGGCTTGAATCATCCGTATTTACAGCATCAGTATTTGTTGTTCCCTCTTCAGTTGGTAATACAACTGGAATCTGAGTAGAATCGGGATTTAACTTCTTGAATTTGGATGATAAAGTAGCATTGTCCTCATCATCTGATTCAGACTCATCCAGTACAAGATTTCTCTTGACAATTTCTAAAGGCTTAGAAGAATGAGAAGCTTGTACCTTTGATCGATCCTATGTAAAACCATATTTTCCAGCAATAGAATTAGCACCAGTAATGGCATTTGCACCAGTGTCTTGTGCAAACTTCAAGACTGCTCTCTGACCATAAGGCCTAGCAGACTGGACAATAATGTCATGTGGGTTCCCTTAAGGAGCATCAGACTTTGCTAACTTCTTTTTTTTAAAAGACACCTGAGGTGGATTGTGTTTGGGGAAGTATTTGGGTTGTGCTGCTTGGGTTAGCTACAGGGGGTTCCCAACAGTTATTGCCTGTATCCTAGCACTCTTTAGATTTTGTAAATTATAAGACACAAGAAAGCTTGCAATTAGCAAGTTTTTAGCTTAGAGTGGCAATCTGAGAGGTGAAAGAGTAACCTTCTCCTTATCTTTAGAGATCAAATAAGAGAAAGCCCTTTTGTGAGCTTAAACACTGAGATGATTTGATTAGCAGGGATTGGTGTATTAGGAATAATGATTAAATATAAGCTGACAAAATTTAGCATAATATACTATATTAGCATCAGCTTTTAATCTATCTCCTATAAAACATAATACTACTCTACCAAAATCATACTGACCATCATGGATTAGAGAGTACCCAATTTGTTGTGTCGTGAAAGAAAGGGCAACAAAATTGGTGCATTTGTTGTTAAAGGCTCTTGTGATACAGTCAAAATAGAAATTCCATTCATTCCTAAGTCCATTCCTCTTCAATTGCCCCATATTCTTGAGCCCCTTGTACTATTTCATAACATTTACTGATGATTTCAGTAGATATGGATATATGGTTCTTATGAAGAACAAATATGATTCTTTTGCAATGTTCAAAGAATATAAAGACAAAGTAGAAAAACAAACAAGGGAAAAGTATAAAAGTTTTACAATCAGATCGTGGAGGAGCATACTTAAACCTCAATTTCAAGAGTTTCTTGAAGGAGTGTGATAGTGTATCATAACTTAATCCTTCTGGAACACGTCAATGGAATAGAGATTCTGAGAGGAAAAATCGTACGTTGTTGGACATAGTGCGATCGATGATGAGTCAAGCGGATCTTCCATTTAGTTTCTAGTATTATGCTCTAGAAACGGCTGCATATACACTTAACCAAGTTCCGACTAAAGCGGTTCAAAATACTCCGTATGCGATATAGAGTGATAAATGTCAAAGCATGTCATTTATGAAAATTTGGGGACGTGAAGCGTTTGTAAAATGTTTAGCCTCTAACAAGCTTGGACCAAAATTAGATAGATGCTATTTTGTGGGATTCCCAAGTGAGACTAGGGTATAGTTTTTATAATCCTTCCATGAACAAAGTGTTTATTGCTCGTGCCGCTGTATTTCTTGAGGGAGAACTACTTTCTAAGAAAATCAGTGGGAGGATAATACATCTCAATGAAGATCGAGAACCACATGATAACATTAAACCAGAGTTGGAATAAGATCAGGATGTACATCAAAATGTTGAAAGTAATTATCTCCAAGAAACACAGGTTATTCATAGATCTAGTAGGATTCACCATGAGCCCGGGAGAAATTATGAATTTCTTTTAACTCAAGATGGTGATGTGATGCTTACGGATAATGATAAGCCTCTCACCTACCAAGATGCTATGAACAGTTCAGACTCCAAGAGATGGCTAGAGGCCATGAAATCTGAGATGGAATCCATGTATCAAAATAAAGTACTGACTTTAGTTGATCCACTCGAAGGGGTAAAACCTATAGGGTGCAAGTGGGTTTTCAAGAAGAAAACTGACATGGATGGTAAAGTACAGACTTATAAGATGCGACTAGTGGCAAAAAGTTTCATACAAATTCATGGTATATACTATGATGAGACTTTTTCATCGGTTACTATGGTCAAGTCAATCAGGATTTTGTTAGCAATAGTTACTTACTTTGACTATGAGATTTGGCAAATGGATGTCAAAACTGCTTTCTTATATGGGAGCCTTGAAGATGCTGTATATATGATACAATCTGAGGATTTTGTCGATCCAAAGTTTGCTAAGATAGTTTGTAAGTTGCTTCTATCTATTTATAGATTGAAGCCAGCCTCAAGGATAATGAATATTCATTTTGATGAAACAGTCAAAGAGTTTGGCTTTATTCAAAATGAAGATGAACCATGTGTTTGTAAGAAGGTTAGTGGGAGCCATGTGACATTTCTAGTATTACATGTAGATGACATATAACAAATAAAGAATGTCATACCTTCTCTACAGGATAGTAAGACTTGGTTGAGAAATATTTTCTTAATGAAAGACTTAGGCGATGCTGAAGGGTTTTTAGCACATAAATGCAACGAAAACGTAAATTTAAATCTTAATTCGTAGTTCAATATGTTTACCTTAAGAAACTTTACGTTAATGGAAAGATGGAGGTCTTTAATAGCGATCCAAGAACGATGAATGGAAATCCCTAGTGGCTGCTCCTCAAGTGTGAAGCACTCCACCGGTATCCACCAAGAGTACAATGTGATGAAGGAGGAAGAGGTTGAGAGAATTAGTTGCATCCCTCTTGTTCTACTTTAGAATTAGGGTTAACTATTTGGGTTGAGGCAAATAGGGTTTATAATAGTATATTTATAGGCAAAATTTTCAGCTGAAAATTTTCCATAAAATATTATTATTATTAACCCTTTAATTAATTATTCTTATTAACCAATTAACTAATAATTAAAACACCTTTTAATCATTAATCCCTTGTCTAAACACTTTAGAAAAATAATTCTCTCACTTGATTTAATTTCCAAAATTAAATTCTTAATTAATAATATTAAGAATTAATTAAATCTCATTTAATCAATTATTAAATGTGCTAATTAATTATTTATTGCACAAATAAATAATTACCAACCATTATTAATTAATTCCTCCACCATTAAATCATTCTCTTTTATGGTGTGACCATGTAGGTTCAATATTAAGCCGGTAGTAGAAATAAATAATAATAAAACTATTTTATCATTATTTATATAAATTCTCTAATTCATTAAATATGATTAATTAATAAATTAATCATATTTATTCTACATCGTGAGGGATACTTCTCAGCATATCGCGACTATCCGGATAATACGAATTCACTGCTTAGAATACCAAGAACCTATTCAGTGAGTAGTTACCGTACAATCAATTCCTTCTACCCTACAATGTCACGATTAAATACAAGGCATGGAACTTGTGTCAAGCCTATCTTATTATATCATTTGCTTTCCCATTCACTATGCTTAGTTCTATTTAATGTAAATTAGAAACTCCTTTCTAATTTCATTCACTCTGGCCAGAGATTCCTGAACTAGCATAAGTGGATCGAGATTCCAGCTTATCTGGGTCAACTTTCTTGACATAAGCTGGACATCCTCAAATCTTAACGTGTTTAAGACTCGGTTTCCTTTCTTTCCATATCTCATATGGAGTTTGAGGAACAGATTTGGAAGGCACCTTATTCAGTAAATATGCTGAGGTTTCCAATGCATAACCCCACAGGAATACTGGAAGATTCGCATAGCTCATCATGGACCGAACCATGTCTAACAAAGTTCGATTTCTCCTTTCAGATACCTCATTCAACTGTGGAGTATATGGAGGAGTCCACTGGGAGACTATACCATTTTCTTTGAGATAAGCTAGAAACTCTCCATTCAAGTATTCACCACCTCGATCTGATCAAAGAGTTATAATACTATGTTTGCTTTGTTTCTCCACTTCATACTTATATTCTTTGAACTTTTCAAAGGCTTCAGACTTGTGTTTCATCAAATACACATATCTGAATCTAGATCGATCATCTATGAAAGCAATGAAGTATGAAAATCCACCCATGGCTTATGTAGACATTGGTCCACATACATCTGTGTGTACCAATCCTAGAAAATCTACAGCCCTCTCTCCATGTCCACTAAATGGAGATTTGGTCATTTTACCCAATAGACAAGACTTGCATGTAGGATATGATTCAAAATCAAAGGGGTCAAGTAACCCTTCCTTATGCAATGTCCGCAGTCTATTTTCACTAATATGACCAAGTCCGCAGTGCCACAAGAAAGTGAGATTTTCATTATCCTTTTTTCTTTTATTAGTATGTTCAATTTGTAGTAAATTATGCTCTACGTCACATACATACAGACCATTTTTTAAAATACCACTTCCATAAAGAACGTTATCTCTAAGAATTGAACATTTATTGTTCTAAATAACAAACGAAAATCCAGCCAAGTCTAACATGGAATAGAAATAATATTCCTCACAATTGAGGGAACAAAATAACAATTATTTAGAACAATAGTCTTGCTCGTAGGCATATGTAAATGAAATGATCCTACAGCTTCAGCAGCAACTCTTGCTCCATTTCCCATCCGTAGAATCACCTCCTCTTCTTCAAGAGTCCTACTTTTCCTTAGTCCCTGCAACGAATTGCAAATATGAGAACCACAGGCGGTATCTAATACCCAAGTAGAAATTTGACTTAGTGACATATTAACTTCGATCATGAACATACCTGAATCAGAAGCGGTAGTCTCACTACCCTTCTTCTTCTTCAATTCTGCAAGGTAAACCTTGCGGTTCCTCTTCCAGTGCCCCATCTTGTTACAGTGAAAGCAAACAGCTTTGCTCTTGGGGTCTTCAGCCTTTGGTGGAACCGGCTTTTTCTCACCTACTTTCTTCTTCTTGGAAGGGTTCTTCTTCCTTTTCTTAGGATTGGAACCTTCACCAATTAGAAGAACAAAACTCTTCTTAGGGGAAAATTCGATTCTGCAGTCTTCAACATGTTGTGGAGTTCAGGCAGGCTGACATCCAGCTTATTCATGTGAAAGTTCACAACAAACTGCGAGAACGAACTCAGAAGTGATTACAAGATCAAGTCTTGGCTCAGCTCCCCATCCATGGCAAAACCAAGTTGTCCAAGATGTTTAATCAAATTGATCATCTTAAGTACATTGTCATTCACAAATGATCCCTCAGACATCCTACAACCGAACAGTTCCTTCAATATCTCATATCGAGTTGTCCTCCCTGCCACATCATACAACTCTTGTAGATGCATAAGGATAGTGTGAGCATCCATATGCTCATGTTGCTTCTATAGCTCAATGTTCATGGAAGCTAGCATGATACATCGAGCAACATTTGCATCATCTATCCACTTACGATACATAACATGTTCATCATTATGTGCATCGCTAGCAGGTTCAGTAGGCTTAGGTGAGTCAAGCACATATTCCAACTTCTCAACCCTGAGAACAATTCTCAAGTTTCGAACCCAATCAGCAAAATTAGGACCAGTCAACTTGTGAGCATCTAGTATACTTCGGAGTGATAGTGCAGAAGACATAATGAATATAGTAAATTTGTAAATGATGAACACATAACAACACTTAGCAAATATTTAATTTCATTTCAACACACTATATGAATCGGGTCTTTATTCATAAGTGGCTCCCACTAGTTTATCTAATTTATACAACCCCTAAGTGAAAATTAAGCATTCATAATGCTAGTGGGAATAGGGATCCTACATTCCATCACACAACCTCGGCTGTAGCACGAAACGTCATGTGATGTTCAATAGGAAGACAACTCTTGTCAATTACATCTTATGTTATTCCAAAATAAAACTTTAGCCTCTTGAATAATTGAGTCACGGCTGTAGCATGATAAACTCAATATTCTAAGTCAAGTCTAACCCAACATTTCGTACAATTGAATCAGTCTCCAACGGCCCATGGCTATAGCACGTAACGACCTTTAGATTCTAATTCAATGTACACATCTCTATGTAATAGACAAGTATTTCTTATTTCAAAATCAAAGCCCTCGGCTATAGCACGAAACGACAATGATTTAAAAATAAGAACCACTTTCTACCATGTTGGAAGGCTATGACCGACACAAGCCCGTTGTGTCATTGGCCAATTACTACTTGATATTATTTAATTTTAGAGGAATTATATTATGTTACAATCATAATCATATTATAAAGAGATTCTTCCTTTTAAATTAAATATTTCAAATCAATAATCGATAATCAGATGATTCCCAGATCGGGGGGAGCATTGTCAAGAGGCGTCACTTAATACCCCTTTCTTACAGATAGAAATCTGCTTTTGACATAATCATCCTTTCTCTCAATATTGAAAATTCATATTTAATTACGTGTTTCATAAACACAAGAATCTCATGATTGTATTCATAATATTATTGTTAAGGTAAGAAACGATTCATATTCTAGGTTTTCTAGAGCACGCCTTATATTGATTTAAGTTCACCTAAATCTATCATCGCATGGTAAACATAGGCATATATCTCATATATAAAATTAAATAAACAAGTAAATGTAAGGTGCAATAAAGTAAATGTGTTTGGCTATGGCCCCATCCTATGTGATCTTTATCAAGCTCGTGATAAAGATCAAGGTCAATCTAATATGGTGATGGAAATAAATACAACTACTTATTACATAAGTCTTCTTCTTTGTTTAGACTTCTTGTATGCCTCGTCTTCTTCTTTGTATCACCTCCATTGGATAGCCTTCTTGAGTCTTCAATTACATTACATAGATTGAAAGTAAAACTAATCTAATGAACTTACAAGAATAACTCGAGTTACATTCGAGATTTATGATTACAAAGATTGACGACATGCAAGTCGTATTTAAAACCAAAACCAAAACCATTACACTAAGGTCGAAAGGCCATAACCATCCACCATGCTCAAACAACACATAAAAGCATGTTAAAACACATAATCTGATCTTAACATATCATATTATCCATGATCTAATCATAAAAAAAATATAAAAAAATCAAAAAAATCAGAATCAAATTAGAAAAACAAGAATCACTGTTTACGGGCAGTAAACGACGTCAAATGCCTTACAGATGAGTCGTTGATAGCTTTAGCTATCGGTTTTGTTCAGACGCTCGTTTACCTATGGAATAGGGTATTCGGTTGCGTAAATCGGACACCGGACCCAGATTTCAGCAAATTTGCAGCAGCCAATTCAGAATCCGTATCTAATATGATTCTCATAATTAGAACAAACATAAATCATGTATATATCAGTATATATACAGATTACATAATCATCTTATGATTATACAACTCACATGAATATCATATATTCAAAACCATACATATATAAGCATATTATATCAACATCAAATCATGGCGAATCATGTACATGCTCATATATCGAAAATAGTTAAATACATAAATGAAGTAAAAACTTTTCGCAAGTAGCTCTGATGCCATTGAAGGGTTTTTAGCACATAAACGCAACGAAAAATGTAAATTTAAATCTAAAAAAAAACGAAACCCTCAGCAGGATCCATGCGAAAAATAATATTTAATTCGTAGTTCAGTATGTTTACCATAAGAAGCTTTACGTTAATGGAAAGATGGAGGTCTTTAATAGCGATCCAAGAAAGATGAACGGAAATCCCTAGTAGCTGCTCCTCAAGTATGAAGCACTCCACCGGTATCCACCAAGAGTATAATATGATGGAGGAGGAAGAGGTTGAGAGAATTAGTTGCCTCCCTCTTGTTCTACTTTAGAACTAGGGTTAATTATTTGGGTTGAGGCAAATACGGTTTATAATAGTATATTTATAGGCAAAATTTTCAGCTGAAAATTTTCAATAAAATATTATTATTATTAACCCTTTAATTGATTATTCTTATTAACCAATTAACTAATAATTAAAACACCTTTTAATCATTAATCCCTTTTCTAAACACTTTAGAAAAATAATTCTCTCACTTGATTTAATTTCCAAAATTAAATTCTTAATTAATAATATTAAGAATTAATTAAATCTCATTTAATCAATTATTAAATCTGCTAATTAAATATTTATTTCAAAAATAAATAATTACCAGCCATTATTAATTAATTCCTCCACCATTAAATCATTCTCTTTTATGGTGTGACCCTGTAGGTTCAATATTAAGCCGGTAGTAGAAATAAATAATAATAAAACTATTTTATCATTATTTATATAAATTCTCTAATTCATTAAATATGATTAATTAATAAATTAATCATATTTATTCTACATCGTGAGGGATACTTCTCAGCATATCGCGACTATCCGGATAATACGAATTCACTGCTTAGAATACCAAGAACCTATTCAGTGAGTAGTTACCGTACAATCAATTATTTCTACCCTGCAATGTCACGATTAAATACAAGGTATGGAACTTGTGTCAAGCCTATCTTATTATATCATTTGCTTTCCCATTCACTATGTTTAGTTCTATTTAATGTAAATTAGAAACTCCTTTCTAATTTCACACTCTGGCCAGAGATTCCTGAACTAGCATAAGTGGATCAGCATTGAACATTCTCTTCCTTCACTGGAAGGGGTAGATCCTTTATTGATCATACACTATCTTCGTGTACAAATTCCTATACCCAGTAGAGCCCTTATAATTGTCCCTGGAGACTAAGAACTAAACCAAAGCATAGTTCAGTGTACACAAGATGACTATGATGACCTCAAGTCTAAGGATACTTGTACAACTATCATTATGTGAACAACTGCTGACACGTGAGTGAACTCCATCAGTTGTTCAGCTGTGTGAGTCATGTTCAGTGAATTTATTCTATAATAAGCACATACATACTAGCTATAGTGTCACCACACAAATGTCTATGAGAACAGACATCCTTCGTAATGAAGCAAGCATAGTATGTACCGATCTTTGCGGATTACTAATTACCAGTTAGTAATCCTACGACCAGGAAATATTTAAGTTTAGAGTTATCATCTTTTAGGTCTCATTATTATGATCTCATCATAATCCATAAAAAGCTTTACTCTAAAATGGTATATCTTATTTAAACACTTAAATAGATAAAGCCCGCAATAAAACCAAAACAAGTCTTTTATTAATATCAATGAAATCAAAACAGATTACATAAAAATTATTCCTAAATCATCATACATGATTGGACTTAGGACACATCTCTTTCAAATGCTACCTATATATTAGGGATCAAGATCTATAAAGATAGATTGAAAAGATTAATCGACCTAGTCGGAGTACATAAATTGATAAAGTATTATATCATTTTATGATGCAAGAGATAAAAAAAGGATATGTTTCGATGTCTCATGGGATAGTGATCTCAAAAGATAATTACCCCCTAAATTATTAGATGATATGGGCCGTTTGAGAAAGTTCTAGATGCGTCAGCAATTGGATCTAAAATGTGTACAATGATATGTATTTATCCTGATGTTTCGTATGCTTTGAGCATGACGATCAGATACCAGTCTAATCCAGATGAGGGTCACTTGATAGTTTTCAAGAATATTCTTAAGTACTTAAAGAGGACTAAAGATTTATTTTTTGGTGTATGGAGAAGATAGGGAACTGGTTGTAAAGGGCTACACTGATACTAGTTTCTGAACCTAATTTTTTGGTAGACAAGGATGATTACGAGTTTATGTATGTTTTGTGTTTGTCTAAATATAGTTGATATTAGCTTGAATAGTTCACAACAAGAACATTGATGATTCTATGGAAGCCGAATATATTGATATTTTTTGAAACAACCATGGAGACTGTTTAGGCATGTCCTTAGGCAATATCGCCTTATTAATGAGATTAATGATTAAGGAGATATGAATGTAAGGTGCATAGTAATGATAGTGTTGCAGACCCACTGACTAAGGCTTTGTCGCAGCAGAAGTACGATGGTCATACTAGTTCCATGAGTATTAGATACATAGGTGATTGGCTCTAGTGCAAGTGGGAGATTGTTAGTGAACACTATGATGTTTTAGTTTAAGACATTAGGATTATTAATATTTATGTTCTATCGATTATTCTCTTTATAATTTATTAATTCTTAATTTATTGCGATATAAATGTTAGACTAATAAATGTCCTTGGAATATGATATGCAATTCTATATTTCTAAGTACGTGACTTAGAAATGAGATTATGAGAATAGTATCAATATTCCTAAAGGTCCCTAGTCGAGTATTATCATTAAGGGACAATAATAATGCATTAAGACTGGTGTGTTTGTTGACTGATGATAACATCTCATTGATCATAGGTATAGTGATACTAAAGTAAAAAACACAGGCATATGTATATGTATATGGTGCTGGACAGACCCAATGTGAGATTCTACATGTATGTTGTGTTATAAGTAATTCTCATAGTGATAATGATGTAATGGTCCGTAGACCTGAAGTCATTATATTTCTATACGAGAATTAATATACATTGATTCCATTAAAAGTTATCCTTGATCGGGTAATGATAAAAGTGGATATTGGGTATATTATGAATCGTATGAGAAATATGAATGATCTATATGGGATTTAACCCTCCTAATTATGAGTGATATTATTGGCCTCTTGTGTGAGCTAGACTATGAAATGCGTGGCCACGCTCAAATGTTGATTTGATATGATAGTGTACTCATTGATCAAGGAAACTTGGATTAAACTATGATGAGGATGACACATTACATGCCTCTAGTTTAATCTATAATATTTGGTTAAAGGGATTATATTACATTATACATTATTCACAAAAGGTTTAATCGATCACCGATTCAATTATTATTACTTGGGTAACAATGATGTATTGCTAGATGTCGCTCATTGTTTACAATTTTAAATTAGATTTAAAATTCATTGCCAACGTAATAGTAACCTATAGGGTCACACACTAAGAATGCTTGAAGAATTATTTAATTTAAATTGCATTTAAATTATATTAAAGTAATTCGAATTATTTATAATATTAGTTAAGTATTACTTAATTTATTAGATAAATATTGATATTCGAATTTACTAATATTAATTATGAAATTTATTTGTTAAATAATTAAGTGAGACTTAATTATAATACAAATAGGAACTTCGAATTACTAATAACTCCTAATTAGTTAAGAGTTATAATTTGTTTTTCTACTCTCTATATAATATCTCTTGTGTGGCTGATTTTACAAGCAAGACTTTTACCAAAAGCCTAGCTACCAAGAGAGAAGATGGAGAGAGCAAGAAGAAACGAGTTTGTGCTAGTACACATCCAATCCTTGAGTTCAAGCATTCGTGTGGATACCGATAGAGCGTAGATCGCGAGAGCGGGATGCGTGGTGATTGAACAAGCTTTGAATCTCCATTAGTCAACCAATTTGTAAAGCTTCTTAAGGTAAACAATCTGATCTCCAGATTAAATATCTATTTTTCGCATGGATCCTGCGATGGGTTTCAAAAATTCTGCTTTTTCACATTTTTAATTACTGTTTCCGTTGCGTTTATGTGCTCGAAACCCTTCAGTCATAACCTTTGTCTCCTCATTGAACTCAAAGGTGATGCTTGGAGTACCAATATCTCCATCATCATCATAAACCTCAGTCCTCCATAGAGCGAGAACTTGGTCCCCAGACACAACTGTAGGCTCTATAAGAGCATATCCTACCTCACTAGCACTCAATAAATTTTGAAAGATGAGATAATCAGGATTTATGCCAGTATGATCTAGAATCGCAACATAATTGTTTATAACAAATTTGGCACCATTGTGAGTGAAAGTTGTCTGTGTGAAAAGGCTTAAAAACTGATTAGGGTTTCATAGTTTAAACGAAAGAGAAAAAGAAGTAAGAGAGTAAGAGAGTGATTAGAATTTGATAAAGTGATAATTAAAAATCAAAAAATGATTTTCTATAGATCTATACTCTACTACACACAGACGGTTCAACTTAGTGGGACATGTGGCAAGTTGTCAGTGCTCAGAAAAACAATCATGGAATAGATAATAAAGTGCAGTAAAGATGTGCACAGTTACACAAGGTAATGTTGTGTAAACACTCAATCATTTTTCCTAAACACACACCACTAACTATGCACTGTAAATCATTAGCATAAAATCACCCACTACAATACATCTCTGTTGATTAATTAAAATACTGTTTTAAATAAATTTTGAATTAGTTCAAAAATCATCAGAGTATAATAATCAATCAGGATTTGACCATTATCAGTATTTAATTAACTGCTGTCAGATTTTATCAGTTATCACATACATTTGACCAATATCAGCATATATAATCAGAGTTTATCATGCAACTAATGTTAATGTTTAAACATCAAGATTTAACACTCTATTTAAAATAATAAGTAATAAGTAGCTTGAATACATGGCATCAGTGTTTAACACAGTTATCAGACTTTAAGAAATATTAATACATAAATAAAGATACCAAACTCTGAACTCATTTTCCTGTAACAGAACATAACTTAATCATCAGTTTTTGAAAATTATCCTGAGATTATTTGCAATTAATTCACCGATCTTGTAAATGTGGTTTCACAAAGTGGTTTGGTGAAGATATCTGCTAGTTGTTGATCTGTAGGCACAAAGTGCAACTTCACTGTACCTTCCATCACATGTTCCCTTATGAAATGCTACCTAATGCTGATTTATTTTTTCATAGAATGTTGTACTGGATTTCCTGTCATTGCAATAGCACTTTGATTATCATAATATATAGGAATTTTAGAATATTCTAACCCATAGTCCAGTACTTGATTCTTTATCCATAACATTTGAGCATAAAAGCTTCCTGCAGCAATATACTCAGCTTCTACAGTTGAAGTGGAAATTGACTTATGTTTATAGTTAAACCAAGAAACCAATCTACCACCAAGAAATTGGCAGCTTCCTGAAGTACTTTTCTAGTCTATCTTGCATCCTGTAAAATCAACATCTGAATATCCAATTAGCTTAAAATCTGAATCTCTAGGTTACCACAATCAAAGATTCATGGTGTAAGAACCCAAGATTTTGACATCGGTAAAAGACCTTTATAAATAGTAACCTTGCGGTTTAATAAAAACTTTTACGACCACACTATATACGAGTTTTTAATTTATGATTCCGAGTTAATATTGAGATTATACTTAACAAATGAGTGTATCTAAACGCTGTTAGTTTTCAAAGAAAACGAACTTTGAAAAACGACTGTATCTATGAACCATTAAGGATTACGAGAATCACAATATAATTATAAAGTTAAAATCCTACAAATTCAAATCCAAGTACAGTACTTCAAAGTGTAAAGGACGTATAAGAAAGGATTTACCCCGTGAAACGCTTACGAAGATTTATTACGAAAACGAATAAGCGACCAAGCAAATACGTAAACGAACGAATAAATAAACCAAGGCCATGAAAATTCCATGCAAATATAATGCAAATAAATTAGAAATTAATTAATGAAGCTAGCTAATTAAATTAAAAGCTAGTACAAAACAACTTTCCCTAAAATAAGGATTCTTGTTTTTTTAATCATGATATAGCTTGACAATTGGTGTGCAAGCTAGGCCTAGACTTGGAAAAAGAAAGGCTTGTTCTATACACCTTCGGAATAGACAAAATGCATACAATTTCCACCACATTTCCAAGAAGCAATCCAAGCAATTCTCTCTCTCTCTCTCTCCCCAAAAACACAATGCTGATTTTCAAGAATACCATGGAAAGAAAAATTCATATCTCATGTTCTACTCATTCAAAAATTACCAAATTTTTACCAAACCTCTTCCATATCATGGGTAAGTCAATGACCTAAATTTCAAGTCAATCCATGAATTTTTCAATTTTATAAAAATGTTTCAGGTTGAGGGTGAATAGTAACTTCGAAAAATACTAACTTGTTTTCTTGATTTTTCATGAAAGTTTAAGGCTCCTAAAGCTAGACCAAGGCTTCATCAAGGATCTTAGGACTTTATTAAGTATTACCAAGCTTCAAGGAAGGTATAAACATTCATCTAAACTTTGTTTAAGTTTTAAGTTTCAAGAAAAGTAAGGATCTTGGATATAAGTATGATTTTGATGATTGATTTGATATTATCTTGATGTTTAGTTAATTAGTTTTAAGGTTGATGATTTTTGCCTCAATAATATGATGTTCTTGAGAGGATTTATTTTTAAGATGATGATTTGATGATTGTTGATGGTGGTATAATGATTTAAGACGTAAACGAAACTCGAATCATAATCGTAACCTTGTTAAAATGAACAAAACTCACCTTAACATTCTGCAGAAGTTCCCGAATGTATAAAATGTAATTTCTTAAAAAGTAACACACAATTTTGATATACAATGTTATAAGGATCGTCTGGCGCATGAATCGCTTGATTATGATTCACAGATCAAAAGTTATGACTGTTTTCGTAAAAGGGATATACGCGACAAAACTGCTATAAATTATGAATTTTGTAAAATCGACTTAAAAATATTTAAAAATTATGAAATTTTTACATAGAGTAATAAATAGAGTTTATTAACTGCCATAAAAATTTTAAGTAAAAGTATTGAATTTTCAATTTTATAAAAATGTCGAAGTCGAGGTCATGCCGAGTAAAAACACCCAACGCAGCCCACTGTTAGGAAACTACCACTTCGGGGTGAACTGTTACCAGAAAACCATTTTAAAATAATGTATTCTAAATTTTGTGTAGATCGCGCACGCAAAAACAGTGCATCAATTGAGTTAACGGTTTGAGAGATATCAACATTTTAGTGAAATCGGTTTGAATAGTAAAATTCCGTAGTTGACCGAACTTTTAACATGCTTTTCACCTAATTAAATTCATTTCATCAAAATGAAACTTTTATGATAAATATTAAAAGAACTCAAGAAGCTCCTTGAGGTGGTTTCGTATTAAAATATTAATTTTATGATTTATTAAAAATGATAGAGTGTGAGTCGCGTAATACTAACATTCGGTAAAGTCTACTCTAGAAGACTACTTTAACCGTCCGTTTCGACTAAGTATTGATACTTATTTCGAGTCGGTCGGATATTGAAAATTATGAAGTATTGTACTTATTAGAAATATAAGTCGGTGATGGGATTAAGAATACTGATTAAGATTATGTTATTTGTTGATTAGAAAACCCGGAACGAGAGGAAGTCGTAAAACGTATCTTGGACTCCAGGCAAGTTTTCAAACCCTACCTTTTTGAAACTATTGTGTTGTGTTTGTTTTCAAATAATGTTGATATATACATGATGCTATATTTACGATGTTTTACGAATTATGTTATATAATATCATACGATATGATAATGATTTTGGTATATGAATATTACTGAATTTCAATTGATAACGCACGGTAGTAGCGTTGTATATATGAGAAGTATATTTTAGACCGAAAATCAGTCAGTATAATTTGATGAAAACCCGAAAGTATTCCGGAGGTGTTTTATTTAAGAATATTAACGCTACGGTAGAGCATGATGTATAAGTTGTAAGACCGAGAGTCGGTCAATTTTTATAAAGTATAAACCGAAATTATCCCGGAGATATTTTGGGATGATTAAAAGTTCGTAGCTATTTTATTCTAATGGACTCGATGTCCTCTTGCGAAATATTAAAGTACCTCGAATTTCATTTAAAAATGATTTCTAAAGATCGTATTCCCTCAACTCTATTTAATTACCCGAGCAATGAATATTATTTCAGGTTTTCATTTAAAAAGGGAGAAGTATTCTCCAACGTTTATTTTATTTTAAAACCAATTATTTTATATATATTGAAGATTAATATAATTACTTAAACTTAAATTAGTTGAGGAATATTATTTTAAATATTCTTTTAAAGAAGAATTATTTGAGGTTTAATTATTCAATAATTAGTATTTAATTATTCAATATTTATTAAATGATTTAATATCATTTAAAAATCATAAAACCTAATTTAAAATATTTTCTGAGTTTCAGAATTTCATATTAATATTTTCATATCGTCAAAGAATATTATCTCGACGTATTTTGAATATTTTGAATATATTTTAAAAGAAACTCCCCATCATTTATCTATCTGTTGACAACCATCAACTCACATTATCCTAGTACTTCATCCGAAAATTCTCGGAAGTACATATATATATATATACACATATGAGATGAGTTGTACCTATCACCAAGCAAAACGCTTGGAGAACTTCGATGTGATTTGAGTTCTTGAGATATGATAGGATTTCTTAAAAGGACAAGGAAGGGGTAGACTCTAGTACTATGTGTACTAGGGAGACTACCAAAGGTACCGCAGGAGAAGGTACTCTGTGTACTCAGGAACTTGTGAAGTATGTGTATACCCAAAATGGGACACGTAGCCTGAATGCGGCAAGGGTGATAACCGGGATACGAAGGTGTCGTCCTTCTACTAGTAGAAAAGGTTACTATTTTCCGTATTACGACTGATCATCGTATGCGGTGGCTCCAGTGAATGTCCTATAATCTTCCAATTGGAATTGAGATGCAATACCGTAACCCAACCCTAGGTGTTGGCTTTACCATTAAGGTATTTGCAGACTAATAAGTCAATCAAAGAACTGTTTTGAAAAGAGGTGTGTATCACCAAGAAAACTATATACATATTCCAGAACTCAGAGACTGGCTAGGTCTCTGGCCTGCTGGACTAATCGGTTATATAGTGCGCGCAACCGAATTAGCCTCTTACGCCACCTCAATAGGCTTACTCTAGCCCCAATGTAACCCATATCTGACCGTTTTATCCAGTTTTCAAAACACTTGTACCTATCTCATTTTCAAAATCATTTATTTAACCAGCACACATATAAAATCCAGTTCACAAATCATTTCATTCGAGATAGGTACCTTTCGAAGTTACTTTTCCCCAAAAGAATTTGAAAACAGTGATTTATAACTACAGGGGATACGTAACTTAAAACGTTTCTGTTCCATTACGAGAATAAAACATTTAGCTATTCATACGTACTGAACCATAAAAGAATGGTCAGGGGTACTTGCCTTGCAGAGCGTTACCACTATTACCGATCGACCTTGGACTAACTTGGACACTCGGCTTTATCACCTTACTATCAGACTATCCTGGATCCGACTTCAACGTTCAAGTTCTTCGCTTGGAACCTCACTACGCTTGTCGACTGATCACTAGGTTATCCTTAGTTCGACTTCACTTCTGGAGTCCTTCAACTAGAACCTACAGAGCCGAAATACCCTACGTTAGACGTCTAGGTATGCTTGACATATCCTCGATACCAATTCTACCCAACGATATTCAAACCCGACTCGTAATTATGTATATTATAATAACACACGCAATAATTAGGGTTCACAATCTCGAAAATCGGTTCGGTGTTCGTTTTCAGTAAATACGTATACTCGTCATTTTACGAAATTAGGGTTATTGGTTTTGACAGAACATTCACCACAACATACACTCAGGTTTCGTACAAAATATATATATTTTTTAGTTATACCCGCTCGACGTTCCGATAATTACAGGGTATGTCCCGAATTTTCGAATTTAATTTTCAAAAATTCAGGCAGCACCTCCTCTGTTTATTGGCCTACCCGTCGAACAACTCGACGTCAAATCACAAACACAACCAATCAATCACACAATCCAACATTCCATAAATTCTAACCGCTGACTTATATCAACTAACTATTATTATTCGCGTTCTTATATTTATTTATTTTAAAATATTAGGACTCAGAAATAATCATCACGGTCCACTGTCGGCTCGCCGAGGCTCATTGCCGACGGCTGTAAAACCCGGAGGTACCCGTACCGGGTTTCCAGTCACGAGTTCCACCGATTAATTCGTAATCCTTAAAAATAAAATTTGAATAATTATGGGGATTTATTCGAAATATTGTACCAAATAATTGCGAGTAAATATCGTAGCTTTTACTTCAAATTTTTTAGAAGTTAATCGAATAAACCACCAAACATAACCATCCATATATCACAGATTCAGTTCATAAAAATTCAAAAGCATCAAAAAGGAAACAGCTATCATATGCTATACCCGCACACGCGTGTACCACACGCGGTAGACCAGAAGGCAAAACATAGCCGGAAAAAAACTAGCTGGAAATAAAACAAAGGCACGACACATATTAACGCACCCACACGCTCATCAATCGCACAACCACACAGACCACGCACCACCGTCCCTTGCCGGAAAAGCAAGGAGGGCGGCACCTGAAAAGCAACAGCGCGGCACAGTTGAGGTACCAGGCAACAGGAGGCGAAGCTACAGGAGAAAAGCGGACGAAACACAAGAAAATAAAAACGGGAGAGAGAGCAGTGAGCGAGAGATTGAGAGACAAGAGGATTGGGGAGAGATGGGAGTAAAATGAACTGATTTTTTTTGTTTGTATATATTTATGTCCTGATAGTTATCTTTGGATACCAATTCTGAGTTTGCCACGTAGCTGATAATTTGTAGAAATAAGACACGTGTCCATAAATTGATATGTATCCTCGGTAAACCCTCATTTTTATCCCTCATTTCGTATTTCAACGAATCATTACGTGGGTAAAAATAACCCAAATATTATCAAAATAGTTTTAAAATTTTCTAAAAATCCCGAAACTAATAAAATAAATTTTTTTCATAATTTTTAAACCATTTTTGAAACACAACTCATACCCGCATTTGATAATTAACAAAACGAGCTGCACTTAAAAGAAATTCAGAAAATCATGGAAACAGTCTTAAAACGTTACAAATATCCCGAAGTAAATAAAAACGTACATTTTAAAATTTTAAAATAATTTCTGAAATGCAATTTATACCCGCTTTTCTCAAATAAACATCAATGCGCGGGTAAAATTAATCTCAAAAATCCCCAAAATAATTTTAAAATTCTCGGAATATTCCCAACTTAAATAAACATGAGTTCCATAATTTTTGAAGAATTCGGGATTTAAATACAGATTTTAAAAATAAATGCAGTTAGAAAATCATACAGGGTTAAATAATTGTTGAAATATTGATTTCTAAATTTTATAAAATCCCAAAAATAAATATTGAAATTATAAAGTCATAAAAACAATTTTAGAGGCAATCCACGTATTTGCACAAATAAACTTGTATTAAATCCACTTTAAAAGTGAAAACAATTTAATACAAGTCCATAATTAATTACACAACCACCCTGGACACCATAATTCACACACATATGTTAGTCCCTTAACAATGTAATAAGAATTACAAAAGGGGGGTTGAATGGAATTCTTGAAACTTTTTCTTGAATAAAAATGTTCTAACTCAAATATATATATATATATAAGTGCGAATTGATTAGCAGAATGCGGAATAGTTTCTTGAAATGAATCAAAGCACAAGTAATTAAAAACAAGAGTCTTTAAAAACTTTCTGGTGGATTTGAATGATTCCACCAGAGATATATAATATATATCGAGAGAACTCTGTGCGCAAAAAGCTCACAGCTGCTTACAAAATGATAACAACTAAGAACGAGAGAAATGCTAAGAATACAGCTTATAAATGTTTTTCTCTATATTGCTTAGTTCCTTAGTTACTATTCTATTACTACTTCTTGGTTTATATATCACCAAGATTACAAATTAATAAGACAGGATAATAAAACAAAAACTATCAAGTCTAATACAATACTATTTCATTACTCTATTCCAGCATTTTTGAATATCTTCATAATAGCATGGAAATGGCAATGCTTCTTTGTTCTCGAAAACCCAGTTGAATAGGCTACCACATTCCATTTGCATACACTCGACACATGTGACTGTGTTATCACTGTCAACAGATATTTGAATTCTTTATCCATCGGGTTTATGATCATCCATCGGGTTGTTGATCATCCGTCGGGTTGTTGATCATCCGTCGAATTCATTGTTGTTTATCCGTCGGGTAGCAATCAGGCACTTGACTTCATTTCATTTATGCAGAATTACAAGACATCATATATGTACAATTAATCAACCTATTCTGCATATCTAGCTAAAGTCAACATGACTTAAGTACTACTACAGATTCTAAACAATGTGTATGCAGAAATGTACTACAGACTTATTGTTACATAAGCTACTCACTCGATGGAAAATAAGTCATCATCCGTCGGGACTAAAATGAGTTATCCGTCGGGACTATAAACCTTATCCGTTGAGTGCTACATATTTTCACAAAGTAAAATCTATCAAGGTGTTTTGTTCATGAATCATCAAGTACACAACATATACACAACAATCTCCCCCAATTTATGTCTACTGGAATTGTAGCCATAAATTAAGAGATACTTGATGATAACAAAACACCCTAAAAATACAACTTTTAAAAGATAGTAGATAATACTGAAAAGTGCTTCAATTAATAAAATGTACAAAGTTTTGCTCACAGTCATTTTCAAGATGCTCCTCTAGCCTGAGCAGATTTATCTAGTTTCTTGAAGGTTTGGATCTCTTTCCAAGATTTATGTTGTTTTCTTCAATTTGATTTTGGAGCTGCCTGTGGAATTCCAGTTCATCAGATTCTGAGAGATTTAGCTTTTCTTGCATCCCCAAGAGAGTCTCATTGCTAGAGATGCTCAATTGGTCTTCTAATCTAAAAAATCTTCTCACTCCTTTGTCATCCATGAACTCCATCAGCTAGTAGGGCCTTAGATGCACTCTTCTTCCTGTGTAAGGGATAATTAGAGTCTTTGGGAGTGCATCTTTAGCTCTAATACTCCTTAGTTCTTCAATCTTCTTCAGTACCAATCTTCTTGCAGTAACATTGAACCCAAAGTTCTTCTTGAAGGATGAATAAACTTTAATCAGTACAGCTTGGCTTTCTTGAAGGATCTTGTGAAGTGGCCACTGAATTTCCTTTCCTCCTTTATACTTGAACACTAACCTTTCAGGTAGGTTTCTGTATGCATCAATTCCTCTCACTTCATCTAGTTCATCTAGATAGAGGTTTAGATCAGAAAATTCTTTAATGTCACACAAGTACATGTAATCTCCCTTATTGACTTTATATTGAGCTTTGACTAGAGATTTGGATTTGAGAGGTGACAGCTTCACTTTCTTGACTGCTCTTGACTTTGTTCTCTTTGGCTTGTTAAGGATTGGCAAATAGAAGTCAAGAATTGGTATGTTCTCCCATTCTATTGGTTCATCCTTAGGCACAATAGGTTCACCATGGATGTTCCTGTAAGGATCCACCACCTTGATATCTTCAAATACCACAGAGGGTTTTGATGTTTGAGTTGTAGTTAGAGTGGATTCCTTGGGAAACTGATTCTCCAATTCCTTATCAACAATGTCCAGTTTCCTTTTAGTTCTGTTAGCCAATTCCTTGATTTTTGGTGATTTCTTCTATTATTCAACTTGCTTCTTTGATTCAATGATTTCAGATGGCTGAGCAGGAATTTATTGTGATGAATTTACAGCTTGTAGTTTGGCCAAGATAGCAATTTGTTCTTTCTTTTGTTTATCCTTTTTAGCATCTAGAGCAACTTGCTTCTTTTCCGACTTAATCTAGCCTTTTCTTCTCTCTTTGCTTGAGCAAATTGAGGATGTCCAGCCACCAAACAAATTTCCTTTCCATTCCTGAAAATTTTAGCAATTCTCCTTTTTGAAGCTGAATCAGCTGGATCTTTGTAGAAAGCAATTGACCTTGACAGAAGCTTCTTTTCATCAGGCTTAGGTGTCTCATACACAGTATCTAAAGGGTTCTTCAATGATGATTTTGAATAGTTTACCCTTGGTTTCAGAGTTGTTTCAGCCTTTGGAGATTTGATGCAGGATGACTGTCCCCTTTCCAGATAGTTCATGCTCATCTCATTCACAGAAATTTGCTTGACTTGAGAGTGATGGATGGCTGACTTTACTGGCTGCTTGACTAGTTCAAACTTCTTTTGTATATCCTCATCAATTTTCTCCCAGTTGACTAAACTCAACTTCTCCTTATCAGCTGCTCTTATGTTGGCTGCTGCTACATTGATCAAAACTATACTGTCTGTAACTGGTGGCTTTGAGATAGTAATTGAAGGCACAATTACTTTACTTATTTGAATTTGAAGCTTCTCCCCCTCACTTGGTCCTTTCTCCCCCTTTTTGTTATCATCAAGTTGATTAGAGGAGGGGGTTTGAGCAGCCACCAATTTTTGAAGTAAATCTGTCTGTTGGGCTTGATGAAGATGAATGGCTATTAAAGATGCTTCCATGGCTGACATTCTTGTATCCAAGGCATCTATCTTGGTTGCAAGATCAGAATTTTTCCTTAATTGCCTCTTGATGTCAAGCATTGTAGCTTTTGGAAGTTTAGAATCCATTTTGTCTGAAATGGCCTTCTTCATCTCCTCAATATCACCCTTGATGGTGTTTACATCCCTAGCATATTGGAAGCCTTGTATCTGTTGAAGTTGCAGAGAGGCTAGATGTGCTTGAAGGAGCTTCTTGGTGCTGGCATTGGTTTGAAGAGCAGTATTTGTCTGATTGATTAGTTGGATCAGGGTTGTCTTGAAGTAATGCTCATCACAGTGCTTTGAAAATGCCCATGACGGCATACCTGATCTTGAATTTGAACCTACTTCTCCCCCTATGTCCATTGCTCCATCTTCACTATCCCCACTTTCATCACCAAAGAAATCAGCCGAGCCACCAGTCTCATAATCCACATCACCAGCTGTAGAGGGTAAAGCTGTGATGGCATCCTTAGCTCTTATCATAGACTGTGTGGTATGCACCAGATTGAGCATCCTTTCTACATTGTCATTGCCCTGTTCAGCTAGAAGTTAATAAGATGGAATAGGGTGTGTAAATGCCTCAGCATCAAGGGAGGTGGAATCTATAACAGCTTTAGGTTGCTGAGATAGTCCCTCCCTGTCTGCATCCTGGACATTCATTGACTCACTAGCAATGACATCCATCCTTATAGCTCCAGTACCTGTATTTCTCTCATTTTCTCTCTTTTGTTGCATCAGGGTCTCACCCTGGCTCCCCACCCTCACACCCTCACCTTCACCTACTAAGGTGGGACTCCTCTCACTTTCTTTTGCCAATCCTGAAGAAATGGATTGCATAGTTTCACTCATTTCCTCTCCTTTTTCCTGGGAGCAACCCAGACTCTCACTCAAAACACTCTTCTCTCTCAATCCTAATAGTGACTGTACAACCACTAAATCTTCTGCACTTGAAATAAATGAAGTTTGAGGCTGTGTAGACATACTCGACGGATGAGTGATATCCATCCGGTGAGTGGTTTTGCTATCCGACGGATAACTGCTGATCCGTCGGGATACAATCACTACTCGACGGATGAGCAATATCCGTCGAGAGAGTAGAAATGAATGAGATAGGAAAAGAAACTATTGTGGACTTTATGCTGATTGAAGATATTTTGGGAACAGATGATTCAACAGTTCCTAAAAGAATTGGCAAGTGAGCCAACAAATTATCTAAAAGATGATGTTCACTTGCACTAGATTTTGGCTTCCCCAACAAAGTTAAAGAAGGGGAATCAGGAATTGATGTGTTTATCATATCCACATCCGGTGAGTTTGTGGGTGAGTTTAGTGTTTGAGGTGCTTCTATTACTAGAGATTTTGGCTGTGACTCCACATTTATTGAAGTCACATCAAGGTGAATTTGTGAAGGTGCAGTGACTGTGTCTTTAGCACCAGTTTACACAGTGTGTGTACCCTGTGCATCCCCAAGGGTTTTAGATTTCATCTTTCTGGCATAAGTTTGGGGTGAGCTTGTGTCCCTAACCCTCTTGGCATGTGCTCTTGGTTGAGAGCTTTGTTCAATAACTACATCCTTTTGGGAGGATGCAGCTAGAAATGAGCTTTTATCCTTTTTAAGCACTGCAGTTTGTTGGGAAACTGCAGTGTGGCTAGGCTGGGAACCACTCAACTCTCCATCCTTATTCTTGGGGTTTCTTTTATGTTCACCCCTTCCCTCACCTGACTTACCTACCTGCACACTCCCCTCTTTGGTTTTGGTGGATTTTGTAACTGGCATCTTTTGAGAGATACCAGAGGGGGCTTTCTTTGATTTGGATTTTGAAATTTTTGCAGGTTTGGTAGCTTGGGTAGGCAACTGTTGGGTCATTGACACAGTTTCCATAACCACACTTGAACCCAAAGAAATTAGTGAGGTTGGAATAGTGGTAGGGATAGATGAACTTACCTCACTTACCTGAGGTGCTTCCATTACAGGGAAATAGAACAGTGGCACCTCCTTGTGATGATTGGCCCTATTCAAATCTGTAATGAGCCTTCTCTCTTGAACCCAACAATCTAATTTGTTGTTAGGGTTCTCAAGCACAGTACCCTCAGAGAGATGGTTAGCTAACATCATAAAAAATCTAGCATAATACACATTTTTACCTCTCTTATTTAACTCTCCTAGTTTAAAACCCAACTCAAATAAAACAAGATCACTAAAATTATAAAATTTATCTGTAACTAGCATGTAGAGCATGTTAAGCATGGAGATATTGACTGAATCAAAATTACTGACTTTACCTGAAAAGACCTTTGTCACTATATCACACATAAAACTCCATTCTTTCCTAAGGCCCAGTCTCCTAATGTCACTTAACTTAGAAGTAGAAAGAGCATAGTTCATGGAATTAAGCATATTGATTATATCAGTTTCAGTGTGTGGTGAGGTCACAGTGTTATTAGGAATCTTGAAACATGCTTTTATAATATCACTATTGATACAGAATTCTTTACCTTTAATGGTGAGTGTGATTGTCTTATCTGTTGAGTTGTATGTAGCAGTGGTCCATATTTCTTCAACAACTTCACAAAAGATTGTGGGTGATTCCAGCATGGCATAGCTAAGCTTGCAATTCTTCACAAAGTCCATCATCTTGTGATGGTCACCAGATTTCTGAATACCCTTGTTTACTAATGCAGTGAAGTTGTTCTTCTCATAAATGAACCCAGTTTGAGACATAATCTTGACAACGGGCGCCATTGTTAGAGAATGAGAGCTTGAAGAGAAAGAGTAAGTGCTTTGAAAGAGAAAGAAATTTGAGCAGTTGAATTGAGAATGATAAAAGAAAAGCAATTGAAATGAAATAAGCTTTTATACTATCTCAAAGAATAACTGCTAAAAATAATAAAGTAAAATAAAGTATCCAATCAAAATTGCCTAAAATAGCCGTTTAAAAATAAACTGTAAAAATTCCACCCATTATCCGTCGTGTAATGCTTACAAACTGTAAGTATACTCGATGGATAGTGTTCAGGGAATTAACGGTTGAGATTAAGACAATTCGACGGATGAGGATAGAGAGTTATCCGTCAAGTCATAAAATATTCCAGAAAAATAATTGATTTTTATTAGCAAATAGTATACCGACGGATGATCAAATTCGATGGATAAGGATCATCCGTCGAGATATAAATTTTGACTTAGCCAAAATTTCATCCAAGATTGAAAAATCAATTAAATTTCTGGCTGCATTTCAACTTGCAAATTATCTCATATAGATTTAAGAATAATTAAGCATACCTAACTCACTTACCAACCTAGAAAAGGTGGATTCATCCAGTGGCTTGGTAAAGATATCTGCAAGTTGCTTCGCACTTGGAACAAAATGTAGTTCCACAGTACCATTCATTACATGTTCCCTTATGAAGTGGTACTTGATATCTATGTGCTTTGTCCTTGAATGTTGTACTGGATTTTCAGTGATGGCAATTGCACTTGTGTTATCACAAAAAATAGGAATCCTCTCAACTTGCAAACCATAGTCTAGCAATTGATTTTTCATCCATAATATATGTGCACAGCAACTACCAGCAGCAATATATTCAGCTTCAGCTGTAGAAGTAGAAACTGAATTTTGCTTTTTACTGAACCAGGACACAAGCTTGTTTCCTAGAAATTGACAGGTTCCTGTTGTACTTTTTCTATCAATTCTACAACCTGCATAATCTGCATCTGAATAACAAGTTAGATCAAAACCAGAATCTCTAGGGTACCAAATGCCAAGTTTTGGTGTTCCCTTGAGATATCTGAAAATTCTCTTAATAGCTATTAAGTGAGATTCTCTAGGATCAGCCTGAAATCTAGCACATAAATATGTAGCAAACATTATATCTGGCCTACTAGCTTTAGGTACAAAAGTGAGCCAACCATGTCCCTATAACTTGAAATATCCACAGACTTTTCAGTAGTGTTTAATTCAAGCTTAGTTACAGTAGCCATGGGAGTTTTTACAGATGTGCAATCCATTAGATCAAACTTCTTTAAAAGATCAAAAATATTTATATGACTAATGAATATTCCATCACTAACTTGCTTAACTTGCAAACCAAGAAAGTAAGTTAGTTCTCCCATCATACTCATTTCATACTTACTTTGCATCAATATGGCAAATTTTTTGCAAAGTTTCTCATCTGTAGAGCCAAAAATAATATCATCTACATAAATTTGAACAAGTATACTAGAGCCATTAACATTTCTAAAGAATAAAGGTTTATCTACAGTACCTCTTGTGAAATGATTTTCCAAAAAAAACTTTGATAAAGTATCATACCAGGCTCTAGCTGTTTGTTTCAATCTATAAAGGGCTTTCAAAAGATAATAGACATGTTCTGGAAAATTTGAATCTTCAAAACCAGGAGGTTGACTGACATAGACTTCCTCCTCCAAATCTCCATTCAGAAAGGCACTTTTGACATCCATTTGATAGACCTTGAAATTGGCATGAGCTGCATAGGCTAAGAAGATTCTGATGGCTTCAAGTCTTGCAACAGGAACAAATGTTTCATCAAAATCTATTCCTTCTTGTTGACAATAGCCATTAGCAACCAATCTAGCTTTGTTCCTGACTACTATGCCATTTTCATTCATCTTGTTTCTGAATACCCATTTGGTGTCTATTGGATTCTTTCCTTTAGGCTTGGGCACCAGCTTCCATACATTATTCCTTTCAAATTAGTTTAGCTCCTCCTATATAGCTAAAATCCAATCAGGATCCAATAAAGCTTCTTCTACCTTCTTTGGTTCTTCCTTGGAAAGAAAGCTGTTGTATAGACATTCTTCTTGAGTTGCTCTCCTGGTTTGAACTCTAGAAGAAACATCACCAATTATAAGCTCAAAGGGGTGATCTTTTGTCCATTTTCTTTGTTGAGGTAGATTAGCTCTAGATGAAGAGGCCTCATTGTTGTCTTGATGTGTGATTGAGTTTTGATTGTTAGAAACTCCCCCTGAGTTTGTGGACCTTTGATTTGAGAGAGGGGAACTTTCTATAGGTGATATATCCTGACTTCCTGCTTTTTTTGATAACCCGACGGATGGTGAATTTTGTGTACCGACGGATGAAGCTGGTTGTCTTCCGACGGATAATGCAGATTGCCTCCCGAAGGATGAAGCATTATGCAACCCGATAGATGTTGAATTTTGTGCTTCATTGGTAGTAGATTTTTCTGCATTATCCTTTGATACTGTTTCTTGATAACTTTCATCATCAATTTCATCACTAATCATCTCCACATTGTCAAATTTGAGGCTCTCATGGTAATCTCCATCTTGAAGTCCTTCAATCTTTTTATCATCAAACACAACATGTATTGATTCCACAACAATATTGGTTCTTAGATTGTAGACTCTATATGCTTTACCAACAGCATATCCAACAAAAATTCCTTCACCTGCTTTAACATTAAACTTCCCATTTTGATCAGTTTGATTTCTCAGAATATAGCATTTGCGGCCAAAGACATGAAGAAAATTTAGAGTTGGCTTCTTGTTCTTGAATAATTGATAGGGAGTCATGCATCTTACTTGATTAACCAGGGAAATATTTTGAGTGTAGCATGCAGTATTTATAGCTTCAGCATAGAAATATGTTGGCAGTTTAGATTCTTCAAGCATTGTCCTTGCAGTTTCAATAAGTGATATGTTCTTCCTTTCTACTACTCCATTCTGTTTTGGAGTTCTTGCTGCTGAAAATTCTTGCAGAATCCCATTTTCCTCGCAAAATGCTTTCATGATAGAATTCTTGAACTCAGTTCCATTGTCACTCCTGATTCTTCTAACCATGAAATCAGGATGATTATTGACTTGCCTTATGTGATTGATGATGATTTCACTAGCCTCATCTTTAGACTTTAGGAAATATGTCCAAGAGAACTTTGAGAAATCATCTACAATTACTAGACAAAATCTTTTCCTTGAGATGGACAACACATTGACTGGTCTGAATAAATCGATATGTAGCAGTTGCAAAGGTTCTTCAATTGTTGAATCAATTTTCTTCCAGAATGATGCTTTAATTTGCTTCCCTTTTTGACAGGCATCACACAGTCCATCCTTAGAAAACTCCACTAGAGAAATGCCTCTAACCAGTTCTTTCTTTACTAGCTTATTCATGGTCTTGAAGTTTAAATGGGATAGCTTCTTCTGCCATAGCCAACTTTCATCATGACTTGCTTTACTGAGAAGACAAGTAACATATTATGCATTAGATGAGTTGAAATCAGCTAGGCACACATTTCCTTTTCTCACACCAGTGAGAACCACTTTATTGCTTCTTTTGTTAGTCACAACATAGGCTTCTGAGTTGAAGGTTACTGAGTTGCCTTTATCACAAAGTTGACTGATACTCAACAAGTTGTGTTTGAGACCATCCACTAAGGCAACTTCCTCAATGTTGACATTTTCCTTTGAAATCAAGCCATATCCCATAGTATAACCCTTGTTGTCATCTCCAAAAGTAATACTTGGGCCAGCTCTCTCCTTGAACTCTGTGAGCAGGGTAGAATCACCAGTCATGTGTCTTGAACAACCACTATCCAAGTACCAAAGATTCTTTCTGTTTCCCTGTACACATCAAAATTAAATCAAGTTGATTTTGGTACCCAAGTTTCCTTGGGTCCTGCCTTGTTAGCTTTCTTTTTCTGTTTCTTAGGCTTTATCTCATTTGACTTGGCGATATCAGATTCATCCTTGGTCATTTGAGTTGGGCCTTTGAAACCATTCATTGCAATAGAATTATCATGCATATTATAATCAACAGGGAATGGCATGCTATTAGTGAACATTTTATTCCAGTAAGGCATGCTAAATGGCATTTATGGCATACTAAATGCAGCATAATAGGGATTAGGTGCAAATGGCATATTAGCAAACTGTGCATTCAACATCTATGTTGACATAGCATTTATAGGCATGGGAGGCATGACATTCATGTTAGGAAAGTGAGGTGGCACAGACATGGAAGTAGGCATGGCAGATTTGCAGTTAACAGACAAATGATTTACACTACCACACTTGACACAGATTTTTGTAGGAGCATATTTATCAGGTGTGTAGTTATTGTGTTTGTTAATCCCTACTTTACCATTTCTATTTTTACCTCAATCTTTTCAAGTCTGTCACTAAACTGTTTGACAGTCATATGACCAACATTAGCCTTTTTCCCTTTCTTAACTTGACTCGATTCTCCTGAAATAAAGTTCTTGGAAACAGATCCATACTTTTCATTCATCTTAACAAGTTTGGCTTTACTGATAGGCTTGCTTACAGCCGACGGATAAGGATTTTCATCAGTCGACGGATAACACTTTTTGTTATCCGACGGATGATCCTCATCATCCGTCGAGTCTACATCTGTTAGCACTCCATCCACTAAATTTGGTTCTAGTTTCTCCTTGTTCTTTTTCCAGGCTGCATCACAGAAAGACTCGATTCCTTGAACTTTGGTAATTTGAGCATGGACATCTCTAGATGTTTTCCATGCCTTAATCACCTCTTGTTCATGCTCGAGCTACTTCTTCAATATTTCTTCTTTCTTCAAGGACTCAGTTAATTCCTCCTTGGCAATCTTACACTCAATTCTTAATTTTTCAAAATCAATGAACAGAGACTCTAGCACATTATTTCTCTCACTCAAAAACAAATTGTTTTCTTTGATTTTAGCATTTCTTTAGTAAGAGACTTAAGTGTAATACGCAAATGATATAACTCTGTAGACATGTCATTTATAGCATAATTACACTCAGGTTTAGATAAATGTGAAAGGTTTGTAGTAATTACCTGATTATTTTAAAAGCTTGTTTCTGTTTCATCAGACTTGGCCATTAGGGCTAGATTAACATAACTAACATCTTCATCTTCATCTAGGCCATCTACTGCCCAATCATTTTCTTGTGTAATGAAAGCCCTTTCCTTTTGTTTGAGCAGCTCAAAGTATTTTTGCTTATAATCCACAGGCTCAAACTTTTTCTTACTGGAATCTGACTTCCTACACTCACTGGCAAAGTGCCCTGCCAAGCCAAATTTGAAACATTTGAATTTAGATTTATCCACCATGTTTCTATTTGGCTTGGCTGCTCCAAAGTTCTTTTTGAACTTGAGCTTGGCAAATCTTCTGGAAAGAAATGCTAAATGTTCATCAATGTCCTCCATGTCATCTTGGCTAAAAGAATCTTCACTTTTTACTGCAAGCCCCTTGCCCTTGCTTTCTCAGACCCTTGAAGTTAACTCAACAGCTTCCATCTTCATCTCCTTTTCTTTCTCTAACTCATCAACTAGTGCAATGGACCCTCCTTTCTTCTTTCCTCTCTCCATCCTCTCATCTTGCTCTATTTCAAGCTCATAAGTTTTCAGGATGCCATACAGTCTCTCCAAAGTAAACTCCTTATAATCTTGTGAGTTTCTTAATGAGACTGTCATTGGTTTACATTCCTTTGGAAGAGATCTAAGGAATTTCATATTGGAGTCTTTTGTCTGACAGACCCTTCCATGCAACTTTAGAGCATTTAGCAGTTTTTGAAACCTACTAAAAATGTCAGTGAGAGACTCACTTTCTTCACTATGAAAATGCTCATATTGCTGAATCAGTAGCTGCATCTTGTTTTCTCTAACTTGCTCAGTGCCATCACATATGATCTGTATTGTATCCCAAACATCCTTGGCAGTTTTGTAGTTGATAATGTTGTCAAACATATCACCATCAACTCGATTAAACAGGATATTCATGGCCTTTTTATCCTTCCTGACTTGTTCAATATCAGGAGCAGACCATTCATGCTTTGGCTTGGGGACATATGGCTCATTTCTAGTTGCAACTCTCATTGGAACATGAGGGCCTCTTTCTATGCAATCCACATAGGCCTCATCTTGAGAAAGCAAATGAAGATGCATCTTTACCTTCCAATGATGGTAATTATCTTTATCCAGAAAAGGAATCTTGTCTCCAACATCCTTCTTGTTCATCTTGCTGAATTGTTTTGATCTTTAAACTCTTTGTTCTTTAAGAGCTTGCTCTGATACCAATTGTTAGTCCCTTAACAATGTAATAAGAATTACAGAAGGGGGTTGAATGAAATTCTTGAAACTTTTTCTTGAATAAAAATGTTCTAACTCAAATATATATATAAGTGTGAATTGATTAGCAGAATGCGGAATAGTTACTTGAAATAAATCAAAGCACAAGTAATTAAAAACAAGAGTCTTTAAAAACTTTCTGGTGGATTTGAATGATTCCACCAGAGATATATAATATATATCGAGAGAACTCTGTGTGCAAAAAGCTCACAGCTGCTTACAAAATGATAACAACTAAGAACGAGAGAAATGCTAAAAATACAGCTTACAAATGTTTCTCTCTATATTGCTTAGTTCCTTAGTTACTATTCTATTGCTGCTTCTTGGTTTATATATCACCAAGATTACAAAATAATAAGACAAGATAATAAAACAAAAACTATCAAGTCTAATACAATGCTATTTCATTACTCTATTCCAGCATCTTTAAATATCTTCATAATAGCATGGAAATGGCAATGCTTCTTTGTTCTCGAAAACCCAGTTGAATAGGCTACCACATTCCATTTGCATATAGTCGACGCATGTGACTGTGTTGTCACTTTCAACAGATATTTGAATTCTTTATCTGTTGGGTTTATGATCATCCGTCGAGTTATTGATCATCCGTCGGGTTGTTGATCATCCGTCGGGTTGTTGATCATTCGTCGAATTCATTGTTGTTTATCCGTCGGGTAGCAATCAGGCACTTGACTTCATTTCATTTATGCAAAATTACAAGACATCATCTATTTACAATTAATCAACCTATTATGCATATCTAGCTAAAGTCAACATGACTTAAGTACTACTACAGATTCTAAATAATGTGTATGCAGAAATATGCTACAGACTTATTATTACATAAGCTACTCACTCGATGGATAATAAGTCATCATCCGTCGGGACTAAAATGAGTTATCCGTCGGGACTATAAACCTTATCCATCGAGTGCTATATATTTTCCCAAAGTAAAATCTACCAAGGTGTTTTGTTCATGAAATCATCAAGTACACAACATATACACAACAACAAAGATAAAAGTAAAACAACACATAGCTGACAGAATTTATACACATATATTATCCAATTAATAATTTCATAATTACACTTTAATTAAATATAAAAGTATACGAGTCGTTACATCCTTCCCCCCTTAAAAAGATTATGTCCTCAGAATCTGACTTAACTAAATAAGTGAGGATATTTGTCAAGCATATCTGACTCTAACTTGCAGGTAGACTCTTCTACTCAAGGATCTATTCAAACCATACTCACTATAGACATAAACTCATTCCTAGGGATTCGTTTTTAACGAACTAGAATTCGGATCGATCATTCCACGCAAAACAAATTCGGATGAGAGCCCCCAATAAACAACTTGGTTCGAATCAGGTATATATCGCCTTAACATTGACACGTATAACATATTATTTATATATATACTGCAACTGCGGTGATAATACCAACTCATAAACAACTTTACCTATATTTCTTTATACTTCGAATGGTTCAATACATTTAGGACTCTACTTGTCCCTTCTATTTAACCAATCTCTTTCAAGGTGAAACTTTTGCCTGAACCACGATCCTAATTCTATATATTCATATTCTTTTGATGCAAATCCGCTTTCTTTCTTTATCTTTCCCGAGTTGTTTCAATTCTCTTCCAAATCAACACAACTACACTCTTAAGGTACTGAATTAGTTCAGGACTTAATAATATCTCTACTCCCACTTTCTCTCAATAGAGTGAGGACCCATGCTTATGTCCATACAAGGCTTTGCAAAGTAGCATTCTCTTATTAATATGATAACTATTAGCATAGAAAACTCAACTCATAGCAGGTGATTACTTCAGTTTCCTTTATAAACCCAACACATATACTCTCCACACTTCTAATATTGTCCGAATCATCTTCTCACTTTGACCCTTCATCTAAAGATGATAGGTAGTACTCATTTTAACTTAGTTCTACATCCAAACACCTTTTACTCATTCTCATCCATCTAGGCTAGAAAGTAATTTCATATATTCATTTTTTATCACCTTTCGGTATTCGAACTCCAACTTTTACTCTTTTCAATTTCCTCAGGAATCTTAATCACGTTCAATTCTTTTCTTCTACTCAGGGCATCTATTACTACACCGGCTTTGCCTAAATGGTCGTTAATAGGATAATTATAATTATTTGTAAGTCTCAGCCAAAATCCATACTTGAAAACTTAATATATATTTGCTTCCCTTGTAATCTTCGTAGGGAAATCCTAGGTCGTTCAACACAGACTTTCTTAATCCTTGGATAGTTGAGGATATTATGAATAAATATAATTTACTTATCCAATTACTCCTTATACACCATGTTCTTTAAATCCTTATAGACGACTCATACACTCATCACTCCACATGATATCACCAACCTTGCAACGCTCATAACTCATCCTAATCGAAATCTTTGACATGCCCTCAAGATGTATCTTAAGTCAATCCCGTAGAAATCACACACTCCTTGAATTAGGTCACATAAGTAATCAATTCTTTATAGAGGTTACTTATTCTTATTTGTCATTTTATTAAACTCCCGATAATCAGTACGTAACCTCATTATTCCATCCTTCTTCTCTACAACATCACCGGTATGCTCACTTTCCTCCTCATAACTTTTACAGTTACCAATTAATTATTTCGTTCCACTTGCCCCCAGACACTCCAGGGCATTTATTTACTATCAAACTTTTCAACTTCTGATAATCAGCACATAATCTTCATACATCCATTCTTCTTTCCTATAAACCACATCGGTACGCAACATAGAATACACCTTGTCTCATTATTCTTTCATCTCCCAATTCTGAAGTTTCCTTAACTAATTACTTGATTCCTACTAGTTCATAAGATCTGGGGCTTTTGACACCAGCCCGACTCTATATAGTAACCACTGAGAAATTATCTCTTATGTTCCGAGGTAATCCTGATAAGTTATTTGATGAAACCTTTGGGATCTCACTTGTTGTCTGGATTCTTTTCAACTTAGGTACTTTCTTATTATTATCCTTTACATGCGCTAGTCACGCCTTATATTGCTTCTTCATCCAGAAACTTACCTTACTATTGGCTTCTGTACACTTTACACTTTGCTTCTTCTGAAACCACTCCTTGCCATAATACAGGACAACCAACTCAATCCTAAAATCATATCAAACCCTTCTAGCTCGGAGGGTGTCAGATCAACAGCAACTACTTCCAACTTCTAAATGCTTGATTTCTTGGTTCTTTTGAAAGTTCTATCTTTAAATGAACTAGATGTTGGCCTTTGGGATTTAATATCTTGAATAACTGTTCTACAACTCCTTGCAATATGCCCACTCTTTCCACAATTGTGACACGTAACTCTTGGATTTCGGGGTTGCATTCCGACACATGATGACCCTTATATCCATATTTGAAACATTGCACATTCTTTTTATACAACTACTATGTCTCCTGATACAGGACTTGCAGTCTACTGCTCACTTGACTGAATGAGCTGGAGTGGAAGCAACTAAGGTAGCACCAGACCTAGTTCGAGAAAAACTCTATCTCTGGAATCTCTTACTCCTACTTCGGCCAAATTGATCCTGCAATTCTACCTTGTCCATAACACCTTTCAACCTCCTTTTTTATCATTCTCTTTCTTAACAGTCACCTCTGATTACCTTCCGACCTGAACCATAGAGGAGTAGGTCTTAGGTTGCAATGCCACAACTCCTCTGTGAATTTCAGGCTTCAACCCTTATTGGAACCTCCTCACTTTCAGAATCTCCATACTTCCATATTCAGGAACTAATCGGGCCAATTCTGTAAACTTGGCCTCAAACTCCAACACACTTCTTCTTTCATCTTGTTTCAGTTTTAGAAACTCGACTTCTAACTGATTCCTTAAACCATCGAGAAATACTTTTCCCAAAATAATTCTGTAAATCTTGTCCTAGAAACAGGGCCTTCTCCTTCCAACGCTCAAGTAGATGCCCACCAATAATTTGCTTCATTCTTAAGAAAGTAACTCGCATAATCAGTTTTTAAGATCATCACTTACTTGAGCGAGGTTGAAAACTTCCTCCATTTCTTTTAACCATGCTCCAGCAGTTACTGGATTAGGTTCACTTTTACTCTCAGAGGGGTTAACATTCTGAAAAGGTTTGACACAACACTTGGGTTCACTCCTTGTTGTTGCTGCTACAACAGTAGTTACCGCTGTTGAACCTATTAGATTAACTGCAACCGTTGTTGCTACTGCTGGCGCAACAAATCTAGAATTTCATTTATAGTTGGACCCTCCACAAAACTACTACTATTTTCTTTAGACTGGGTAGCTTTCATAGGTGGCATATTCCCTAGATATAAAAATGAATTTTATCCATAATATAACAAAATGTTTGACAGAAGGTATCAGCGTTTAAACGGTGCACCTATATCAGGAAAATGCTGCCCAATCACAATACCCAAGTCCTTGATATCGGGGTCCACTTATAAAAGAAATCTAGATTAACAGCATTAGCAATCACAGCAACAATGACAGTAGCAGAATCAACAACAGTTCAGGAAAACTAGAATACTGATCACCATAGCATAGACCCTTAATACAACAACAACTGACCACTTCCCGTCACTACTCTATTACCACATTAACACCAATCTGGTATACCATGAAACTTGGCCGGCTATAACAGCCACCAATTACACAGAGCCCACTAGTAATTCAAGTCATGCTTAAGGAACGCTAGACTCATCTAGGCACCATAGTCCAAATTTCAACCAACCATTCCTCTAAGGATGATTTCTTATCGCCCCTAAGTGATTCAACCATCACTGAGTTACCTTTCTCGAGGCTATAACTCCATCCAATCACAGAAATTTATTATCATAGAATATTAAAGGAAATTTCAACTCAAGGGAATCAAATAAGAAGAAACTGTGAAGAAGATATAGGTATGACTGAGAGCAACCATACAACTACATAAGATGGCCAGTCTTAATACCGCATAGCTCATAACACATACTTCGGTGGCGTCCCACCAGACCCTTTTGCCACACAGACAAATGGTCCACTCATATGCATTGTTTGCCCCAAATCAACCGATAGAATTCTCGAGAAAAGAAACAATGTTAAAAAGAAAATTCACAAATAGGAAAGAAAGAATCTGATTTGTAATGAGATCAACAGAACCCTAAGTTGCTTACTTCTAGTTCTTAACTTTCTCACAGGAAAAATAAGCAACTTATAGGATATGAAACAATTATTCTGGAAACAAAATACGTTTCAAGAAAGAAGTATAAGGGTTCAAAGATATCACCTCCCGTTCTGATCCACATTCACTATAAAACTTGGTCGTCATAGCAGTCCCTGGCTATTATCATGCTATCCGAACTCACCAAGGTCACACTATCAGTCTAATAACATTCCCCGTCATAGAAAATATGGTATTTATAAATAACGTGGGCGTCTCTTTAGCTGACACATCAAGAGCCCGCTCAATGCTGAATCCTCGCAATCAGACTCATTTTCTTGAGGGAAAACTAGAAATCTCTGCCGAACGTTACTAATAATACATATACAAAGGAGACATACTCTAGGTTAGGGCAGTTCCAATCAATCCTCAGCAAACGTCAGGGTTACACCTTAAAAACCCTTGGCTAAACTCTTAGACTCGCTCCTCTAATTGAGTTGCTGACTTACATCTATATATAAACCTTCCCATACTCTTTTGACTCTACTCCTAACCTAAATCAGGGACTCAAACCTGTAGCTCTGATACCAACTGTGACGGCCTCAACCCCGGGGTCGGGAGTTGACGTCATCAACAATAATCATAAGATAACAATTCAATAATAGAATATAACTACGACCCCTTTACCAAGATCTTTGCCAGGTTTAAGTATGATTTAGGTTACAACTAACACAAATCAACTTACAACAATCATCCTGACACAGCTAACTTAACACAGCAACTCAACAGACCACCCTTGGTCCAACACAACTACCTCAGAGGAGTCTGACGCGGAAGGAATTGGAACTCTGCCCTGACTACCACGGAAGAATCTCCTAGGCATCTGCAATACATATATAAAACATTTTGCAAGGGTGAGCAATCAATTGCTCAACAGTACCACTATATGAATAACAAGTAAATCAGTTTATAATAAAGTAGTGATAGCAACACAGATTATAACTCGCTTGCAAAATATGTAAAACAATTCATAAACTGGATACTCAAAACTAGCATGCTATTAACAAAACAACGTAGTAGTGTGCTGTGTACAAATACCAGAGTTTAATTCTAGCATGCCATTTTCATTTCCAAATCCACTATATAACTTACTTGTTCCATTATGAAAATCACAAAGCCAAATCAAATACTTACGGATATGTGAAGATAGCTGATCAGACTATCAACACTGGACGGCTCTCACTGCCATCCTATATACCTATTCTGGAACACAGAGACTAGCTAGGTCTCTGACCTGCTGGACTAATCGGTTATATAGTGCGCGCAACCGAATTAGCCTCTTACGCCACCTCAATAAGCCTACTCTGGCCCCAATGTATCCCATATCTGACCGTTTTATCCAGTTTTCAAAACACTTGTACCTATCTCATTTTCAAAATCATTTATTTAACCAGCACACATATAAAATCCAGTTCATAAATCATTTTATTCGAAATAGGTACCTTTCGAAGTTACTTTTCCCCAAAATAATTTGAAAACAATGATTTATAACTACAGGGGATACGTAACTTAAAACGTTTATGTTCCATTACGAGAATAAAACATTTAGATATTCATATGTACTGAACCATAAAAGAATGGTCATGGGTACTTGCCTTGCAAAGCGTTACCACTATTACCGATCGACCTTGGACTAACTTGGACACTAGGCTTTATCGCCTTACTATCAGACTATCCTAGATCCGATTTCAACGTTCAGGTTCTTCGCTTGCAACCTCGCTATGCTTGTCGACTGATCACTAGGTTATCCTTAGTTCGACTTCACTTCTGGAGTCATTCAACTAGAACTTACAGAGCCGAAATACCCTACGTTAGATGTCTAGGTATGCTTGACATATCCTCGATACCAATTCTACCCAACGATATTCAAACCCGACTCGTAATTATGTATATTTTAATAAGACATGCAACAATTAGGGTTCACAATCTCGAAAATCGATTCGGTGTTCGTTTTCAGTAAATACGTATACTCATCATTTTACGAAATTAGGGTTATTGGTTTTGACAGAACATTCACCACAACATACACTCAGGTTTCGTACAAAATATATATATACTTTTATTTATACCCGCTCGACATTCTGATAATTATAGTGTATGTCCCAAATTTTCGAATTTAATTTTCAAAAATTCGGGCAGCACCTCCTCTGTTTATCGGCCTACCCGTCGAACAACTCGACGTCAAATCACAAACACAACCAATCAATCACACAATCCAACATTCCACAAATTCCAACCGCTGACTTATATAAACTAACTATTATTATTCGCGTTTTTATATATATTTATTTTAAAATATTAGGACTCAGAAATAATCATCACGGTCCACCGTCGGCTCGCCGAGGCTCATTGCCGACGGCGGTAAAACCCGGAGGTACCCGTACCGGGTTTCCGGTCACGAGTTCCACCGATTAATTTGTAATCCTTAAAAATAAAATTCGAATAATTATGGGGATTTATTCGAAATATTGTACCAAATAATTGCGAATAAAAATCGTAGCTATTTACTTCAAAATTTTTAGAAGTTAATTGAATAAATCACCAAACATAACCATCCGTATATCATATATTAAGTTCATAAAAATTCAAAAGCATCAAAAAGGAAACAGCTATCATATGCTATACCCGCACACACGTGTACCATACGCGGTAGATGGAAGTTAAAACACAGCCGGAACGAAAACCAGCCGAAAACAAAACAAAGGCAAGACACATATTAACGCACCCACACGCTCATCAATCGCACAACCACACAGACCATGCACCACCGCCCCTTGCCGGAAAAGCAAGGAGGGCGGCACCTGAAAAGCAACAGCACAGCACAGGTGAGGTACCAGGCAACAGGAGGCGAAGCTACAGGAGAAAAATGGACGAAACACAAGAAAATAAAAACGGGAGAGAGAGCAGTGAGCGAGAGATTGAGAGACAGGAGGATTGGGGAGAGATGGGGGTAAAATGAACTGATTTTTTTTTTGTATATATTTATGTCCTGATAGTTATCTTTGGATACCAATTCTGAGTTTGCCACGTAGCTGATAATTTGTAGAAATAAGACACGTGTCCATAAATTGATATGTATCCTCGTTAAACACTCATTTCGCATTTCAACGAATCATTACGCGGGTAAAAATAACCCAAAAATTATCAAAATAGTTTTAAATTTTTTTAAAAATCCCGAAACTAATAAAATAAATTTTTTCATAATTTTTAAAGCATTTTTGAAACATAACTCATACCCGCATTTGATAATTAACAAACCGAGCTGCACTTAAAAGAAATTCAAAAAAACACGGAAACAGTCTTAAAACGTTACAAATATCCCGAAGTAAATAAAAATGTACATTTCGAAATTTTAAAATAATTTCTGAAACGCAATTTATACCCACTTTTCTCAAATAAACGAATCAACGTGCGGGTAAAATTAATCTCAAAAATCCCCAAAATAATTTTAAAATTCTCGGAATATTCCCAACTTAAATAAACATGAGTTCCATAATTTTTGAAAGAAGATCGAAACTAATATGGAATAAGATATGCATGGAAAGAGTTCGAGGACTAGAAGAATTATATAAGATATCTGGTTGATATATTTTAGGAGACAAAATTATATTCCATATCAGCTAGAAGTTATCTTGTAACTGTGTGTCTATATAAACACAGACATAGGTTTACTCTATAAGAGTTACGATCATCGAGAAGATCATATATTGTAACCTAGAAGCTCTCGTGATATTTGTTCATCACTGAGAGAGAACAGTTCCATTGTAACAGAGTTTGTTATATCGAATACATCTGTTTTCTGTTACTTGTGCTTTAAATCGATTTGATTGTATTCTACACTGTATTCAACCCCCTTCTACAGTATTGTGTGACCTAACAAGTGGTATCAGAGCTTATCTGTTAACACACATACAGTAAAGATCCAAAACAATCATGTCTGAAGAAGCAGAAAATCCAACCAAGCCCGCTAAAACTGAAAAAACTTCAAAGACTCAAATACATAGTCGATTTGAGACTATCGGGGTTCCCATGCTGAGACCGTCTGAGTATCCCATATGGAAAGTGAAGATGGCTATGTTTCTGGAAGCTACAGATCCAGAATACCTTGACCGAATTTATGAAGGACCACATAAGCCAACCAAGCTCTCTGTTGTAGTTGCAGATCAGCTAGCAAAGACCATACCAAAGGAGAAAAGTGAATACACAGCTGAAGATATCTTATCTATTGCCAAGGATGCAAAGGTAAGGCATTTGCTGCATAGTGCCATTAATAATGTCATGTCAAATAGGGTAATTCAATACAAGACTGCAAAAGAGATATGGGATGCTTGGGAGACAAGGTGTCAGGGAACTGATGCAATCAAGAAAAACAAGAGGGCTATACTCACTCAAGAGTACGAGCACTTTGACTCAAAAAGTGATGAGTCATTAACTGACTTATATGACAGGTTTGTCAAACTCTTGAATGATCTGTCACTGGTGGACAAGGAATATGACATTGAAGATTCAAATCTAAAATTCCTTTTAGCTCTTCCTGAAAGTTGGAATTTGAAAGCTACTATTATAAGAGATAACTATGCTCTTGATGAAACTACTCTTGATGAAATTTATGGAATGCTCAAGACTTATGAACTTGAGATGGATCAAAGAAGCAAGAGATATGGGAGAAATTCAAGAACAGTTGCTCTTAATGCTGAGGAGGAATCCCCCAAAGTGGCTGTCTCAAAGAAAGGAAAAGGAAAGGCTCTCATCATAAAGTCTGATTCAGAATCATCAAGTTCTAATGATGATGATTCAGAAACTGAAAGTCTACCTGAAGTAGATGTTCATAAAGAGATGATGAAGCTGTGTGCTCTTATGGTGAAGGGTATCACAAAGACAGCCTACAGGAAATTCAGAAGGGGAAAGAAGTTTTCCAGGAAAGGAAGAAGTTTTGATAGGAAGGGTTTCAAATCTGAAGGCAAAGGAGGAAAGTCTGACAGAGGAGATTACTCAAATGTCAAATGCTACAACTGTGGTGAGAAAGGCCACATATCTCCTGACTACAAGAAGGGAAAGAGTGACAAAGGCAAGGCACTTGTCACAAAGAAGAAAGCTGGACAAACACCTCAGATTCTGAAGATGGGGAGAACTATGCCTTGATGGCAAATGCTAATAGCAGTTCTGATGCTCCTGAGTTAAAGGTACCTCAAACAACTTATGCCTTTCATACTGATGATATTAATGAGTTGAGATTATATCTTAAAACCATGTTTATTAGCTATAGAGATCAAACTTTAACATGTGAAAGATTAACTTCTGAAAATCTTGCTTTTAAAAAGAGGAATGATTATTTAGAAAAAGAATTAGTTATGTTCCATCAAACTCAGAAGGATGGAGATGATGTTTTCTATATGAGAGATGAAGTGCTAAAAATGAATAAATCTCTAAAAAATGAGTTAGAAAAGGAGAGAGAGATTATCAGGACTTGGACTAACTCTGGCAGAACAACTCAGAATATACTAAGTACTGAGAACTGGAAAGAGGGCTTAGGTTATGGAGATGAGAAAAATGAAAAAGGAACTGAACAAGTTAAGCCAATTATTGTTAAACAGACTACTAAGACAAAGGTAAATCCTGTTAAATTTGTAACTGAAACTGTAAAGTCTGATTCTGAAAAGATGAAAGATGTTGAGACAGAAGTGATAGCAGAGTCAACTTCTGACAAATTAGAACAGGATAAACCAACTGAAGTTAACATAGGCTTAATGACACAGAAGCAGCTTAAACATAAGTTAAAAGAGATTACCAGTGTAAACATGGTAAAGGAAGCTAGGAAAAATAGGAATAGAAAGGAAGGTGTGAATAAAAGCAACAATTATATGCCTGTTCCTAATGCTCCTAGAAAGAAATGCTATAACTGTGGAAATTCTAACCATCTGGCTTCTTTTTGCAGGAACAATAAGAATATAAACTCCTTACCTTCTAAGTCAGGAGTTAAGAGTCAGTCTGTTAGGTTTAAGCCACAAAATCCTTGTTTTCATTGTGGTAGTGTGTGGCATTCCATTTATACTTGTAAGGAATATCATAGTTTGTACTATGATTATTATCAGATAAAACCTTCTTTGAAGAAAGTTACTTTAATTCCTTCTAGTGTGAAGTATGATGCAAAGTCTGATAATGTTAATACTGATAAGAAAAATATTAGCATAAACTTTGATGTTAAATCCGCTGCAAATGTTAACAAACTTAAAAAGGCCAAATGATCCAAGCAAGTCTGGGTCCTTAAAACTAACCTTTAGTGGTCTTTGTGATTGCAGGGCAACAGGAAGAATATCATAGTTCTGGACAGTGGATGTTCAGGACATATAACTGGAAATAAAGCCCTGTTATCAGACTTTGTGGAGAAAGCTGGCCCAGGAGTTTCTTATGGAGATGGCAACATTGGGAAAACTCTGGGATATGGCAAGATCAATCTTGGGAATGTCATCATTAAATCAGTAGCTCTAGTCTCAGGATTTAAACACAATTTGTTGAGTATAAGTCAAATCTGTGACAGAGGTTATCATGTGGATTTCTTTGAAGAACACTGTGAAGTTATAAGTAATTCAACAGACAAAGTGGTTCTGAAAGGATATAGGCATGGTAACATTTATGAAGCCAGACTTTCAACAAGTACTGATGGTTCTGCAATCTGTATGTTGAGTAGAGCATCAATTGAAGAAAACTGGAATTGGCACAATAAACTCTCTCATTTAAATTTCAACAATATAAATGAGCTTGTAAAGAAAGATCTTGTGAGAGGACTGCCAAAAATAGTATTTGCTCCTGATGGCCTTTGTGATTCATATCAGAAGGCAAAACAAAGAAAATCTTCTTTCAAGAGCAAAACTAAGCCATCAATTCTTGAGCCTTATCACCTACTGCATGTTGATCTATTTGGTCCAGTTAATGTCATGTCTATTGCAAATAAAAAATATGATATGGTTATAGTGGATGAGTTCACAAGGTACACATGGGTGTACTTCTTGCACAAGAAGACTGAAACTGCAACTACCCTAACTGATCATGTCAGACAACTGGATAAATTGATCAAAGATTCTGTTAAAATCATAAGGAGTGATAATGGCACTGAGTTCAAAAATTCAATCATGGAAGAGTTCTGCAAAGATCATGAAATCAAACAGGAATTTTCTGCATCTGGAATTCCACAGCAAAATGGAGTTGTAGAAAGAAAGAACAGGACTCTCATTGAAGCTGCACGAACAATGCTTGATGAAGCAAAACTACCAACCTTTTTTTGGGCTGAAGCTGTGCAGACTGCTTATTTTACACAAAATGCAACATTCATAACCAAGCATGGAAAAACACCATATGAAATGGTGAAGAAGAAGCCAAATCTGAAATACTTTCATGTATTTGGTTGCAAGTGTTTTGTTCTTAAGACTCATACTGAGCAGATGTCAAAATTTGATCTAAAAGCTGATGAAGGAATTTTTGTTGGATATCCACTTTCCACAAAAGCCTTCAGAGTCTATAATTTAAGAACAAGAGTTGTCATGGAATCTATCAATGTCTCTTTTGATGATAAGAAGATTACTGGACTTGAAGATTTTAATGATCATGATCAGCTAAGATTTGAGAATGAAGATTTAAATTCTGATTCTGAAAATTCTGATCCTGTAAGTTTTGATGGATTAAGTTCTGATGTCATTGAAACTGTGGTAACAACTCCAAAGGAAAATGCACCTGTCCAGGGGGAGCAAGCTGAAGATCCCTCCACATCTCAAGACTCTCAAGAAACATCAGAACCTGTCACTGGCTCTTCAAGTTTTGATTCATCTAGTTCTGATGCGCCAAAGTCTGATAATTCTGGAAGCTCTGATTCTTCAACTCCTGAAAAGTCAAATTCATATTCTGAAGTCTCAGAGAGCATAACTACAAGGGAAGCATCAGAAAATGCTGATAGAGACAGCATGGATTATGGGGAGGATCTAGTTCTAGAGATCAACTTCCATCTGCAAGGAAGTGGACTAAAGCACATGCACCTGATTTAATCATTGGAGATCCTGAAGCAGGTGTCAGAACTAGAACTGCAACTTCAAATGAATGTCTCTATCATTCTTTTCTATCTCAGACTGAACCAAAAAAAGTGGAAGAAGCTCTTCAAGATGCTGATTGGGTACAAGCAATACAGGAAGAGTTAAATGAATTTGAAAGAAATAAAGTCAGGACCCTAGTGCCAAGACCAAAGAACAGATCAGTTGTTGGTACAAAATGGGTGTTCAGAAACAAAACTGACAGTGATGGCATAATTACAAGGAATAAAGCAAGACCGGTTGCTAAAGGTTACTCTCAGTAGGAGGGTATTGATTATGATGAAACATTTGCACCAGTTGCTAGATTAGAAGCCATAAGGATCTTTTTGGCTTATGCTGCTCACAAGAAGTTTAAAGTCTTTCAAATGGATGTGAAAAGTGCTTTTTTCAATGGAGAATTGGAAGAAGAGGTATATGTTGAATAACCTCCAGGCTTTGTAGATCCTAAATTTCCCAATCATGTCTACAGGCTTGACAAAGCACTTTATGGCCTTAAGCAAGCTCCCAGAGCATGGTATGAGACTTTAGCTCAATTCCTTCTGGAAAGTGGATTTCATAGAGGCACAATTGACAAGACTTTATTCTAGCTCGACCGTGGAAAGGACTTACTTTTGGTACAGATATATGTTGATGATATCATATTTGGTTCTACTAATTCCAAACTGTGTGAAAAGTTTGCAAAGCTAATGCAGTCAAGATATCAAATGAGTATGATGGGAGAACTCAGCTATTTTCTGGGCGTTCAAGTCAAGTAAACTGAAGAAGGCACTTTTATCTGTCAATCCAAGTATACCAGAAATTTACTGAAGAAATTTGGAATGCAAGATTGTTCAACTGCATCCACTCCCATGGCCATTGCAACCAAGTTAGATAAGGATACTGGTAAATCAGTAGATATTACTAACTACAGAGGTATGATTGGCTCATTACTCTATCTAACTGCAAGTAGACCTGATATCATGTATGCTACCTGTCTTTGTGCAGGCTGATCCAAGAGAACCTCACTTATTAGCTGTGAAAAGAATGTTCAAGTACCTTAAGGGTATAGCTGATCTAGGATTGTGGTATCCTAGGGAATCAGATTTTAAGCTAATTGGTTACTCAGATGCAGATTTTGCCGGATGCAAAATAGACAGGAAAAGCACTAGTGGAAGCTGCCAATTTCTTGGAGGCATATTGGTTTCTTGGTTTAGCAAGAAACAAAAGTCAATTTCCACATCAACTGCAGAAGCAAAATATATTGTTGCAGGAAGCTGTTGTGCACAGATTCTTTGGATGAAGAATCAGTTACTGGATTATGGGTTAGAATTTTCTAAAATCCCTATTTACAGTGATAATCAAAGTGCTATTGCTATGATAGGTAATCCAGTTCAACACTCAATGACAAAGCACATCAGCATTAGGTACCATTTCATAAGGGAACATATGGATGAAGGTACAGTGGAATTGTATTTTGTTCCAACAGATCAACAGCTAGCAGATATCTTCACAAAACCACTATGTGAAGCTACTTTTATAAGATTGGTAAATGAACTTGGAATGATTTCAGGTTCCTTCTCTAAATCTGCTTAGTTTTTGTTCTCATGCATCAGACTCTATGATTAGTGTTTACAGACTATATTATCTATATGTAATATGTGCTTAATTTGAAAATTCTTTAAATGCTGATTATCTGATGTGGATTTATATACTTTGATAAGTGTTTTAAATGTTCTGTGACTATTCAATCCAATGAGGATAACTGTGCTAGATACTGACCTAGTAGTCTTTAACATACTAGAAATCCCATGTTTGAATTAGTTGTTTATGTGGATACTCATTAACACAAGCAGATTCTGATATTGAGCATAGTCAAGTTTACTTTGTGTATCTTATTACTAAGTCAAACACTAGATTCATGTTTCTTATCTGTCAAATTCTAATATCAGTAAATCTTAAGAATGAACTAAGTGCTGATAAGCCTCACTTATCAAAAGAAGAGAAAAGAAAAGAAAAGAATAAAAGTCAGGTACTCCTTTGAGATCTAGAGTAAAAATGTGGAAGGGAAGACCCAAGTGCATTGCTAGTATTAAGTAATATGCATTAGAAAAGAAAAAAAAATCTTGGTGACTTTTTATACTCTATGATTACTGGAGAAATACTCTGATGACAGCATAAATTCTGATAAGCAGTCGTGACTCACTTACACTGAGAAGCCACTGTAAAAAGGAATTTCAAAAGATGCATAAAATGAGCACAAACAGTTGAGGTGGACTCTTGCATAAATTTGCTCTATAGTAGACATCATGACTGATGACAGATTTTAAGCATTTTTCTTAGTTATGCCTTATTTCTAAGATGTACTGAAGTTGATCAGACTTTAATCCTTATCTGATATTTTGCTGAATGCACACACTTTCACTCCATATGAATGATGAAAATTACTGTGGTGATTAAGTTGTTTTTGACAAACAGGTAAGTGTCATTTGCATAAATTCTGAGGACAAGTTCTGATGGAAGTTCTGATGATTAAACTCTGAAGAAAACAAGTCAGTATTTGTATGAAGAATCACAGCAAAAGATATTCACTATTTGAGTACAGAAGCCATGTTCTGATAACTGTTAAAATATGATATGAGTTAAGTTCTGATATTAAATCCTGATGGAATTTTTTATGCTTACGTGGGATTTTTCTTTACTTGACTTATTTGTGGTAAAATCTGAAACAGTCATATTTAAATCAGAATAAATTTGGGTAAGTTAAAATAGTCATAATCATTATGGGTTAGTGGTTAACGTGTTGGTTTTGACTAACTGTATGTGCACGATAATTATTGCCTATTTCACGTGCCCATTAACTGCTGTTTTAACTTTTTACTGACTGTTCATGCGTTGCCAGGTGTAAAGTGTATCACATGCTTCAAAAATATAATTGTTGAGTAGAGAGAGTATATATATGGGAGTGAAAAGATTTTCTAATTTTTTATTTACTTTTCTATTTTTCATCTCTCTTATTCTCTCTTTCTCTAATATTCTCTGAAGCGGTCTTCTTTCAGGACTTTCATCAAACACTTTGCAAACACTCTCCGCCTCACTTAATTTCTTACAACGAATGGAACCAAAAGACGTGATTTTCAATGGAGTTAAGTTTGTTCCTAACAACTACTCCGCCATTCTTAGCAAGGCTGAAGCTCCATCAGAACTTCACTTCATTCAGGATTTTCTCACTAATTCTGATATTGGGTGCGCTCTAACCCAACCTGATGCAGTCTCTGGAACTCAAGTGCTGGAGTTCTGGAGAAGTGGAGTATATGATGATGGTGGTGCTCAAGGGTCCCCAAGTATAATCTTTTCATCAGGGGAGGACGAGCATGTCGTAACTTTGGATTTACGAGCATGTCCCCAAGTACAACTCAAGATCACAGCTCTGTCTACAAAACATCTTCAAGGTCTACATACTGCTACTCATGAAAAGGTTGATACACTCAGAGAACAAGCTGATAAGCTCGATCAGGTGCTCAAGCTTGACAAAAACAGGTATATCAGACCTATTTCAGAAAAAGTTGCAGCCATTGAGAAAACTCAAGAGAAGCAACAGGCCCAAATTACTGAGGTTCTGGTTAATCAAGCTTCTCAGAAAGCTCAATTGGAAGAAATCCAATCTTCAGTTGTACTTCTTCTTTCTCTCTTACTTCCTGATGATGCCAAAAAGGGGGAGAAGGTAGTTAAGTCCAAATGATCACCTACTCAAGAACTGAAGAAAAAGGATGATAAAGGTGATGACCTGGGAAACTCTGAAAAGAGCAGAGGTCAAAGAAAAGTTCAAGGAAAATCTTTTATTCAGAACAAGTCAAGTTCTGATGCTGTGAATGCTCAAAGACTGAAGTCAAGTGGTGATAAGCAAAGTCTGATGTCAAGTTCTGATATTTTTATTCAGTCAGGATCTGAAGACTCTCAGAAGTTCTTGTAAACTCTGAAGTTAAAGGGGAAGCAGACTACTGTTTATTACAAAGATCCTAAAATCCAGACACTTGATGAGGAGATAGCAAGAAGATTATTTCTGAAACACAATCCAGGAATGGATTTAGAAACTCTCAAGAAGGAAGAAGCTAGATTTGCTGCTGAGAAGACAAATCATAAGTCTAAAGTTTCTGATGCAAAGAAACCTCCAAGGCCAAAGAAAAAGGGCATTGTGATCAAGGAAAAGTCAAATTCTGAAACTTCAAAGTTTAGAACTAGATCATAGACTGAGAGTAATCCCAAAGACAAAGGGAAAGGAAAAATTGATGAACCAACCAAGTCACTGGACTTGAAAACTTCTCAAGATCTGATGAAACCAATATGTAAAATGGTTCAAGTATCTGATGATAATCTTGTTGAAGATGAAACTGTTCAAATTCTGAAAAGAAGAAAGATAAGTGAAGATTCTAAAACAACCTCTGACATTGCTCAAGTTGTTGTTCAGAATAAAGGACATGAAGGTACAGAAGAAACAGCAAATTCTGATCAAGCTATCAAGACATCAACTGCTGACAATGCTCAATTTGATTTGAATAAATTGACAATTACTGATAAGAAGAAGCTATTATGGAAGAAAGCTACTCTAGTTGAACCAAAATCCAATCTCATGATTAATCAACTTGCTACATTTGGGTTGAAAGCCAAACAACCTAGAGATAGAGATAGATTAGGTTCTGACGAAGAGACGATTCAAACAGGAGTAGAGGTTACTCTAGGAGATCCTTTCATATTGACAGACAAACCATATGAACAAATCAAACAAAGGCACCTTGACAAGGTGTTGTCTGCTCAAGTTGTGATAGATGCTCATGATAAGGAGAATCTGAAAGAGAAATTAATCTTATTTCTCAATGATGGAAGGACCTATAGATTAGCTGATTCTGATGTATTAAAAAAGTCTATCAGAGAACTTCAACATATTCATTATCTTATGAAAGTAAAATTTGATGTTACAAGAAGATGGTCAGAATATATTTTGAAGGCTATAAAAGATCTATTCAGAATCTCTGGTACAAAGACTTCTCATTACAGTCCAATGATTACTGAAGGTGATGGAAGAGAAATTCCTATGCTGAAGAATTCTGCTAAGGTGGAAGTTATTCTGAAAGGAAGATGCTTATGTTATAGTGAAAACTCTTCACATCCTAAGGTTATCAGACTTGGTGATGGACTTGAAAGAACATCCATTCAAGCTCTTAGAACAACCATTTATCAAATTGGTGACAGTAAAGAAGAAGAACTGATGCAGGTCAAAGCGCAGTTAGCTGAAGTTCTGAACAAAGCTGAAGATAATCTGATAAATGATTTTGTTAAGAATCATTATGGATTAAGATTGATTCAGTGCTGTTGGTAAAGCTGGATGTTTTATAAGTTGTAATTTATAGTCTTATTAAACTCTTATTGTATTTGAACTTAAGTGTTTTTGACATCATCAAATCTATTAACTTGTATATTCTTGCATAATTTACAAGTTGGGGGAGATTGTTGGATATATTTGAGATGTCATGTCTAATATGTTTCATGTTTAGTTTTCAGATCTTAACTAACAGGAAATATCAGTTCTTACTGAAATCAGGACTTACCGGAAGTCAGGACTTAAGGATATCAGGACTTAGATTATCAGCAGATAATATCAGAAAATGGATATCAGAACTTAAGTACTGGAGGACTAACAGTTAAGGAAGGAAGCTGATTTACAGGAAAGAAGATCGAAACTAATACGGAATAAGTTTTGCATGGAAAGAGTTCGAGGACTAGAAGAATTATATAAGATATCTGGTTGATATATTTTAGGAGACAAAATTATATTCCATATCAACTAGAAGTTATCTTGTAATTGTGTGTCTATATAAACACAGACATATGTTTACTCTATAAGAGTTACGATCATCGAGAAGATCATATATTGTAACCTAGCAGCTCTCGTGATATTTGTTCATCACTGAGAGAGAACAGTTCCATTGTAACAGAGTTTGTTATATCGAATACATTTGTTTTCTGTTACTTATGCTTTAAATCGATTTGATTGTATTCTACATTGTATTCAACCCCCTTCTACAGTGTTGTGTGACCTAACAACTATTGATTATTATGGCTGAGCATTATTGCTCACTCTTACTTTCTTTTAAATGTCACAACACAACAGATTACCAGTATGCCGGCGTGGGACGTAGTCACTTGAAATCGTGGGGAGAATCCCTTACAACTTTGTCTCAGGTGGACCAGAGTATCCAGATAGGTTTAAGATGTCAGTATCAATTATTATAACTTCATATAGAGGTTACAAATAATTGTTTAAGATCCTGTAAAGTACATTTGAGTGTAATAAAAGAAGATTATATTTTGTACATCATTTCTAAGGCTATAATGTGTGTATGTGCGTGAGATTGGGGTCTGTTGGATTATTGAATCAATACAGGTTAGTGAAGGATGGCGTGACGACCCAGATTCCTGACCCCGGATTTGGAGGCGTTACACATGGTGCCTTTGAGATATTTGAAAATTCTTTTTATAGCTTACATATGTGGTTCGCTTGGATTAGCTTAGAACCTTGCACATAGACATGTAGCATACATGATATCATGTCTACTAGCAGTTAAAAATAGGAGTGAGCCAATCATACCTCTATAGTTAGTCATATCTACTGATGAATTAGTATTTATATCTAACTTGGTTGCAGTGGCCATATGAGTTGTTGTAGTTGAACTGTCTTGCATTCTAAATCTTTTAAATAAATTCCTGGTATATTTAACTTGATTTTGAAGATTTCTTCTTCAGTCTGCTTGACTTGTAATCCTGAAAAATAACTTAATTCTCCCATCATACTCATTTGATATCTAGACTGTATCAACCTGGAAAACATCTCACAGAGTTTATCGTTAGTAGATCCAAACATGATATCATCAGCATATATCTGAACTAACAACAAGTCCTTACCATGATACTTATAAAATAGAGTTTTATCAGTTGTACCTCTTTTGAAAACACTTTCCAATAAGAATTGAGCAAGTGTTTCATACCAGGCTCTTGGAGCTTGCTTTATATCATAGAGTGCCTTATCCAACTTGTAGACAAGATTTGGATATTATGGATCAATGAACCCTAGAGGTTGTTCAATAAAAACTTCCTCTTCAAGTTCACCATTTAGAAATGCACTCTTCACATCCATTTGGAACACCGTAAACTTCATGTGAGCAACATAGGCTAGAAAAATTCTGATTGCCTAAAGCCTTGCAACTGAAGCAAAAGTCTCATCATAATCAATGCCTTCTTGGTATGAATAGTCCTTTGCAACCAGTCTTGCTTTATTTATTTTAATAATATCCTCACCGTCAGTCTTATTTCTGAACACCCACTTTGTACAAACTATTGATCTATTCTTTGGTCTTGGTACTAATATCCAGACTTTGTTCCTTTCAAATTTATTGAGCTCCTCATGCATTGCTGTTATCCAGTCAGCATCTTGAGGAGCTTCTTCCACTTTCTTAGGTTCAGTTTGAGATAGAAAAGAATGGTATAGATATTCATTTTGAGTGGCTATTCTGGTCTTGACACCACCATTACAAGAAAACCTGGAATAGACATCACCCCTTGTACAACGGTTACAAAAAAACCGATGTAATAAATATTTTTGACATCAGTTGGGCTTAAACAGATGTTAAAAATTATTATTCACATTGGTTTAGGACATGACCATTTTCTATAACTGCTTTTTAAAAAATAAAAAAAAAACACGGGGAATTGTTCCCCCTCTTTTGGAAAAAAAACACGGGGGAAATTTTACTTAGACAAAATTTTAGTTCCCCCCTTTCTTATCACTCTCTCCTCTCACGTCTCACTCTCTCCTCTCACAGCTCACACTCTCCCCGGCCTCACCCTTCTCTCTCTCTCTCTCTCCCTCTCTCTCTCTCTCTCGTGTATCTCCATCTCTCACTGTTGTGAATATGTTGTGCACTTGATGATTACCTAAACAAAACATCTAAGTAGATTTTACTTAGTGAAATAATGTAGCACTCGAGGATAAGAATTATAGTCCCGACGGATGAGTAATTTATTATCCATCGAGTGAGTAGCTTATATAATGATAAGTTTGTAGCACAGTGTTGTATGCACCTTTGTATAGAATCTGTAGTAGCATATAAGTCATGTTGACTTTAACTAGATATGCAGAATAGGTTGATTAACTGTACATAAGCAATGTCTTGTAATTCTGTATAAGTGAAATGAAGTCAAGTGCCAAAATAGCTATCAACGAATGCTTAACAAAGCTTCGACGGATGATCAAATGACTTTTAATGGATGTTCAAAATAGCAGTCGACGGATGATCAAGTAAGTCATCGACGGATGATCTGAAAGTCGACGGATGATAATATCAAGATTCAAACATCAGTTGAACAGTGAAAGCTGACACACAGCCGTCGAGATTGGATACAAACACTGTGGAAGCCTATTAACTGGTCATAGAGGACGAAAAGCAGCAAAGATCAAGACTGTGAGATTTTATATTTATTCAGTTCTTTTGACTTTGTAATCTTGGTAATATATATAAACCAAGAGAGTAGCAAATAAAAAAAACAACTAAGAAAACTAAGTTAGCTTAGAAACAAACACAGAGAAATCTTTGTAAGCACTATCTTTAGCATTTCCTGTGTTCTTAGTTGTTCTATCTTGTAAAAGCAGTTGTGAGCATTTCTGCACACAGAGTTCTCTCGATATATTAATATATATCTCTGGTGGAATTGTTTAAATCCACCAGAAAGTTTTTAAAGACTCTTGTTTTTAATTACTCTTGTTTTGATTCATTAAAGTTTATATTTCGCATTGTGCTAATCAAAACAGATATATCTATAATCGAGTTGAACATTTTTATTTCAAGAAAAAGATAAAGAATTCCATTCAACCCCCCCTTCTATAATTCTTGCTATATTGTTAAGGGACTAACAATTGGTATCAGAGCAAGCTCTTAATCTACAAAGAGTTTAAAGATCAAAACAATTCAGCAAGATGAACAAGAAAGATGTTGGAATCAAGATTCCTTTTCTGGATAAAGATAATTACCATCATTGGAAGGTAAAGATGCATCTTCATATGCTTTCTCAAGATGAGGCCTATGTGGACTGCATAGAAAGAGGCCCTCATGTTCCAATGAGAGCTGCAACAGGAAATGAACCATCAGTTCCAAAGCCAAGGCATGAATGGTCTGATCCTGATCTTGAACAAGTCAGGAAAGATAAAAAGGCCATGAACATTCTGTTCAATGGTGTTGATGCAGATATGTTTGATAAAATCATCAACTGCAAGACTGCCAAGGAAGTTTGGGACACAATACAGATAATCTGTGATGGTACTGAGCAAGTAAGAGAAAATAAAATGCAGCTCCTGATTCAGCAATATGAGCATTTTCACAATGAAGAAAGTGAGTCACTCACTGACATTTTTAGTAGATTCCAAAAGCTACTAAATGCTCTTAAATTGCATGGAAGAGTCTATCAGACTAAAGACTCCAATCTGAAATTTCTCAGATCTCTTCCAAAGGAATGGAAACCAATGACAGTCTCATTGAGAAACTCACAAGATTATAAGGAGTTTACTTTGGAGAGACTGTATGGCATTCTGAAGACCTATGAGCTTGAAATAGAGCAGGATGAAAGAATGGAGAGAGGAAAGAAGAAAGGAGGATCCATTGCACTAGTTGCTGAACTGGAAAAGGAGAAGGAAGTGAAGATGGAAGCTGTGGAATCAACTTCAAAGGCCTGTGAAAGCAAGGGTAAAGGGCTAGCTGCAGAAAGTGAAGATTCTTTGAGTCAAGATGACATGGAGGACATTGATGAGCACCTAGCATTCCTTTCAAGAAGATTTTCCAAGCTCAAGTTCAAGAAGAACTTTGGAGCTGCCAAGCCAAATAGAAACATGGTGGATAAATCAAAATTCAAGTGTTTCAAATGTGGCTTGGCAGGGCATTTTGCAAATGAGTGTAGAAAGTCAGATTATAGTAAGAAGAGATTTGAGTCTGTGGATTATAAGCAAAAATACTTTGACCTACTCAAACAGAAGGAAAGGGCTTTTATTACACAAGAGAATGACTGGGCAGCTGATGGTTTGGATGAAGATGAGGAGATCAGCTATGTCAATCTAGCCCTTATGGCCAAGTCTGATGAAACAAAGACAAGTTCCTCAAGCAATCAGGTAATTACTACAAACCTTGCACATTTATCTAAAGCTGAGTGTAATAATGCAATAAATGACATGTCTACAGAATTGTATCATTTGCGTGTTACACTTAAATCCCTCACTAAAGAAAATGCTAAAATCAAAGAAAACAACTTGTTTTTGAGTGAGAGGAATAATGTGCTTGAGTCTCAGTTTGTTGAGTTTGAGAAACTAAAAATTGAGTGTAGAATTGCTAAGGAGGAATTAACTGAGTCCTTGAAAAAGGAAGAAATTTTAAAGAAGCAGCTCGATCGTGAACAGGAGGTGATTAAAGCATGGAAAACATCCAGAGATGTTCATGCTCAAATCACCAAGGTTCAAGGAATCGAGTCCTTTTGTGATGAAGCCTGGAAAAAGAATAAGGAGAAACTAGAACCTATTTTGGTAGATGGATTGCTGACAGATGTAGACTCGACGGATGATGAGGACTATCCGTCGGACAACAAAATGTGTTATCCGTCGAATGATAAAAATCCTCATCCGTCGGCTGTGAACAAACCCATTAGTAAAGCCAAATTAACCAAGCTAAATGAAAAGTATGGGTCTATTTCCAAGAACTTTGTTTCAGGGGAGTCAAGTCAAGCCAAGAAAGGGAAGAAGGCTAATGTTGGTCACATGACTGTCAAACAGTTGAGTGACAGACTTGAGAAGATAGAGGTAAAAACAGAAACTAAAAGGAAAAACAATAGGAATGGTAAAGTAGGGATTAATAAACATAACAACTACACACCTGACAAATATGCTCCTAGAAAAATCTGTGTCAAATGTGGTAGTGTAAATCATTTTTCTGTTAATTGCAAATCTGCCATGCCTACTCCCATGTCTGTTCAGCCTCAATTCTCTAACATGAATGCCATGCCTCCTATGCCTGTTAATGCTATGCCTACACAGAACATGAATGCACAGTATGCTAATATGCCATTTGCACCTAATCCATATTATGCTGCATACAATATGCCTCAAATGCCATTTAGCATGCCTTACTGGAATAACATGTTTGCACCAAGCATGCCATTTCCTGTTAGCCATAACATGCATAATAATTCTGTAGCATCTAGTGGTTTCAAAGGCCCAACCCAAATGACTAAGGAAGAATCTGAAATTCCTAAGTCAAATGAGTTAAAACCTAAGAAACAGAAGAAGAAAGCTAACAAGGCAGGACCCAAGGAAACTTAGGTACCAAAATCAACTTGATTTGATTTTGATGTGTGCAGGGAAACAGAAGGAATCTTTGGTACTTGGATAGTGGTTGTTCAAGACACATGACTGGTGATTCTACCCTGCTCACAGAGTTTGAAGAGAGAGCTGGCCCAAGTATCACTTTTGGAGATGACAGCAAAGGTTATACTGTGAAATATGGCTTGATTTCAAAGGACAATGTCATCATTGAAGAGGTTGCCTTAGTGGATGGTCTAAAACACAATCTGTTGAGTATCAGCCAGCTTTGTGATAAAGGCAACTCAGTAACCTTCAACAAAGAAACCTGTGTTGTGATTAATAATCAAAACAACAAAGTGGTTCTCACTGGTGTGAGAAGAGGAAATGTGTATCTAGCTGACTTCAACTCAAATAAAACAGAATCTGTAACTTGTCTTCTCAGTAAAGCAAGTCAAGATGAAAGTTGGCTATGGCACAAGAAGCTATTCCATTTGAACTTCAAGACCATGAATGAGCTGGTAAAGAAAGAGCTAGTTAGAGGCATTCCTCTGGTGGAGTTTACAAAGGATGGACTGTGTGATGCCTGCCAAAAAGGGAAGCAAATTAAAGCATCATTCAGAAAGAAACTTGATTCAGCAATTGAAGAACCTCTGCAACTGCTTCACATGGATTTGTTTGGACCAGTCAATGTTTTGTCAATCTCAAAGAAAAGATTTTGCCTAGTAATTGTAGATGATTTCTCAAAGTTCTCTTGGACCTATTTCCTAAAGTCCAAAGATGAAGCTAGTGAAATCATCATCAATCACATAAGGCAAGTTAACAATCATCCTGATTTCAAAGTTAGGAGAATCAGGAGTGACAATGGAACTGAGTTCAAGAACTATGTCATGAGAGCATTCTGTGAGGAAAATGGGATCCTGCATGAGTTTTCAGCAGCAAGGACTCCACAACAGAATGGAGTAGTGGAAAGAAAGAATAGATCTCTTATTGAAGCTGCAAGGACAATGCTTGAAGAATCAAAATTACCAACATATTTTTGGGCTGAAGCTGTCAACACTGCATGCTACACTCAGAACATCTCTCTGATTAATCAAGCAAAATGCAAGACACCTTATCAATTGTTCAAGAACAAGAAGCCAACTCTGAACTTTCTTCATGTCTTTGGCTGTAAATGCTATATTCTGAGAAATCAAACTGATCAAAATGGGAAGTTTGATGCTAAAGCAGATGAAGGAATTTTTGTTGGATATGCTGTTGGTAAAGCATATATAGTCTACAATCTAAGAACCAACATTGTTGTTGAATCTATACATGTTGTGTTTGATGATAAAAAGATTGAAGGACTAAAAGATGGAGATTACCATGAGAGCCTCAAATTCGACAATGTTGAGATGGTCAGTGAAGAAAGTGATGATGAAAGTGATCAAGAAACAGTGTCTAAGGATAATGCAGACAAATTTACTACAAATGAAGCACAAAACTCAACATCCGTCGAGTTACATAATGCTTCATTAGTCAGAAGGCAATCTGTATTATCCGTCGGAAGACAACCTCCCTCATCCGTCGGTACTCAAAATTCACCATCCGTCGGGTTATCAAAAGGAGCAGGAAGTCAAGGAAGATCACCCATGGAAAGCACCCCAATTTCAAATCAAAGATCCACAAACTCAGGGGGAGTTTCTAGCAATCAAAACTCAATCACACCTCAAGACAACATTGAGGACTCTTCATCTAGGGCTAATCTACCTCAACCAAGAAAATGGACAAAAGATCACCCCTTTGAACTGATTATTGGTGATGTTTCTTCCAGAGTTCAAACCAGGAGAGCAACTCAAGAAGAATGTCTATACAGCAGCTTCCTGTCTAAGGAAGAACCAAAGAAGGTAGAAGAAGCCTTATTAGATCCTGATTGGATTTTAGCTATGCAGGAGGAGCTAAACCAATTTGAAAGGAATAAAGTATGGAAGCTGGTACCCAAGCCTAAAGGAAAGAATCCAATAGACACCAAATGGGTATTCAGAAACAAGATGGATGAAAATGGCATAGTAGTAAGGAACAAAGCAAGATTGGTTGCTAAAGGCTATTGTCAGCAAGAAGGGATAGATTTTGATGAAACATTTGCTCCTGTTGCAAGACTTGAAGCCATCAGAATCTTCTTAGCCTATGCAGCCCATGCCAATTTCAAGGTCTATCAAATGGATGTCAAAAGTGCCTTTCTGAATGGAGATTTGGAGGAAGAAGTGTATGTAAGTCAACCTCCTGGCTTTGAAGATCCAAATTTCCCAAAGTATGTCTACTATCTATTGAAAGCACTTTATGGATTGAAGCAAGCACCTAGAGCCTGGTATGACACTTTATCAAAGTTCCTTTTGGAAAATCACTTCACAAGAGGTACTGTAGATAAAACTTTATTTTTCAGAAATGTGAATGGCTCTAGCATACTTGTTCAAATTTATGTAGATGATATTATCTTTGGCTCTACAGATGAAAAATTTGTAAAAAGTTTGCCAAACTGATGCAAAGCAAGTATGAAATGAGTATGATGGGAGAACTAACTTACTTTCTTGGTTTACAAGTTAAGCAAGTTAGTGATGGAATATTCATTAGTCAAACTAAATATATTTTTGATCTTTTAAAGAAGTTTGATCTAATGGATTGCACATCTGTAAAAACTCCCATGGCCACTGCAACTAAGCTTGAACTAAACACTACTGAAAAGTCTGTGGATATTTCAAGTTATAGAGGCATGGTTGGCTCACTTCTGTACTTAACAGCCAGTAGGCCAGATATAATGTTTGCTACATGTTTGTGTGCTAGATTTCAGGCTGATCCTAGAGAGTCTCATTTGATAGCTATTAAAAGAATTTTCAGATATCTCAAAGGAACACCAAACCTTGGCATTTGGTATCCTAGAGATTCTGGTTTTGATCTAACTGGTTATTCAGATGCAGATTATGCAGGTTGCAGAATTGATAAAAAAAGCACAACAGGAACCTGTCGATTTTTAGGAAACAAGCTTGTGTCCTGGTTCAGTAAAAAGCAAAATTCAGTTTCTACTTCTACAGCTGAAGCTGAATATATTGCTGCTGGCAGTTGCTGTGCACAGATTTTATGGATGAAAAATCAATTGCTAGACTATGGTTTGCAAGTTGATAGGATTCCTATTTTTTTGTGACAACACAAGTGCAATTGCCATCACTGAAAATCCAGTGCAACATTCAAGGACAAAGCATATAGACATCAAGTACCATTTCATAAGGGAACATGTAATGAATGGTACTGTAGAGTTACATTTTGTTCCAAGTGAGAAGCAACTTGCAGATATTTTTACCAATCCACTGGATGAATCCACCTTTTCTAGGTTGGTAAGTGAGTTAGGTATGCTTAATTAGTCTTGAATTTATCTGAATTATTCTTGCAAGTTGAAAAGGAGCCAGAAATTTAATTAATTTTTAGTCTCGGATGAAATTTTGGCTAAGTCAAAATTTGTCTCTCGACGGATGACCATTATCCATCGGGTTGAGTCATCTGTCGATATACAAATTGTAAATAAAAATCAATTACTTTTCTGGAATATTTTAAAGCTCAACGGATAACATTTTATCCTCATCCGTCGAAGTGTCTAATTCTTAACCGTTAATTCCCTGAACATTATCCATCGAGTATACTTACAGTTTATAAGCATTACACAACGGATAATGGGTGGAATTTTTAAAGTTTATTTTAAAACGGTAATTTTAGGCAGTTTCTATTGGGTAATTTATTTCTCTTTATTATTTTTATCCGTTGAGTTTGAGCAAAGTATAAAAGCCTATTTCATTCTAATCATTTTCTTTTATCATTCTCAAATTCAACTATCTTATTTCATTCTCTCTCAAGCAAAAATCCTCTTTCTCTTCAAGCTTTTCTTCCCTAACAATGGCACCCGTAGTAAAGACCATGTCACAGACTGGGTTCATCTATGAGAAGAACAACTTCACTGCCTTGGTCAATAAGGGGATTCAGCAATCTGAAGACTATCATAAGATGATGGACTTCGTGAAGAACTGCAAGTTAAGTTTTGCTATGCTGGAATCACCCACAATTTATTGTGAAGTTGTTGAGGAGATGTGGACAACATCAATCTACAACTCTATTGACAAAACCATCACTCTGACCATCAAAGGTAATGTTTTCTGTATCAATAGTGATGTCATAAAAGCATGTTTCAAGATTCCTGATGACAATGTTACTGCACCACACACTGACACTGATATTGTCAATATGCTAAATTCCATTCATTATGCACTTCCTACTGCAAAACTAAGTGAAATTAGAAGACTAGGTCTTAGGAAGGAATGGAGTTACTTGTGTGATGTAGTAACTAAGGTCTTTTCTGGAAAAATCAGTAATTTTGATTCTGTGAACATTTACATGCTTAACATGCTATACATGCTAGTTACAGACAAATATTACAACTTAAGTGATCTGTTGTGTATGAGTTAGGTTATAAACTAGGTGACTTAGCCAAAAGAGGAAAGAATATTTACTATGCTAGATTTTTTATGCTTTTGGCTAACCATCTTTGTGAAGAGATTGAACTTGAGAACCCAACCAACAAATTAGCTTGTTGGGTTCAAGAGAGAAGAATCATTGCAGATCTGAACAGAGCCAACCATCACAAGGATGTGCCAATGTTCTATTTTCCTGTAATGCTGGCACCTCAGGTAAGTGAGGTAAGTTCATCTACACTCTCAACTATTCCAATCCCTTCTATTTCTTTGACTTCAGGCATAGTTATGGAAACTGTGACAATGACCAAATAGTTGCCTACCAAAGCTGCCAAAACAACTGCAATTCTTAAATCCAAATCAAAGAAAACCCCCTCAGGTATCTCTCAAAAGGTACCAGTTGAAAATCCTACCAAACACAAAGAGGGGAGTGTGAAGGAGGGTAAGATAGGTGAGGGAAGGGGTGAACATCAAAGAAACCCCAAGGATAAGGTTAGAGAGATAAGTGAATCCCAGCCTAGCCACACTGCAATTTCCCAACAAACTGCAGTGCTTAAAAAGGACAGAAGCTCATTTCTAGCTGCATCCTCCCAAAAGGATGTGGCTATTGAACAAAGCTCTCATCCAAGAGCACAGGCCAAGAGGGTTAGGGACACAAGCCTACACCAAACTTACACTAGAAAGAAGAAATCCAAAACAACTGGGGATGCACAGGACACACACTTAGTGCAAACTGGTGCTAAAGACACAGTCCCTGCACCTTCTCAAATTCAGATTGAAGTGGCTCCAATAAATATGGAGTCACAGCCAAAATCTCTCTTGATAGAAGCCACTGAAACACAATACTCACCAACCAACTCACTGGAAGTGGACATGATAAACACTTCAATTCCTGATTCCCCTTCTTTAACTCTGTCGGGGAAGCCAAAATCTAGTGCAAGTGAGCATCATCTTTTAGATGACCTGTTGGCTCACTTGCCAATTCTTTCTGATTCTATTGTGACATCTGTGCCTCAAATAACTTCAATCAACACAGAGTCAACAATAGTTTCTCTTCCCACCTCATTCATTTCTACTCTCTCGATGGATATTGCTCATCCGTCGAATAGTGATTGTATCCCGACGGATAAGCTTAACAGCAGTTATCCGTCGGATTGCTTTACCACTCACCCGACGGATATCATATATCCGTCGAGTGTCTCTGCATAACTTCAAACTTCAATAATTTCAAGTGCAGAAGATTTGGTGGTAATACAATCACTCTTAGGACTGAGAGAGGAGAGTGTATTGAGTGAGAGGCCGGGTTGCTCCCAGGTAAAAGGAGAGGAAAAGAGTGAATCTCAGCAATCCATTCATTCAGGATTGGCAAAAGTGAGTGAGAGGAGTCCCACCTTAGTAGGTGAAGGTAAGGGTGTGAGGGTGGGGAGCCAGGGTGAGACCCTGATGCAACAAAAGAGAGAATATGAGAGAAAAGCAGGTACTGGAGCAATAAGGATGGAGCCAGCCATTGCTAGTGAGTCAATGATTGTGGATGATGCTGAAAAGGAAAGACAATTTCAGCAACATTACAAAGCTGTAATTGATAACATTTCCTTGGATGCTGACACTTTTACTCACCCTGTTTCAGCCTATCAACTGTTGGCTGCTCAGGGCAATGTGGAGGCAGAGCAGACTTTACACTTAGTGCACACCACAGAATCTCTTCAAAGAGATAAAGCTGCTGTCAACAGGATGCCTCCTCAAGCTGGAGAGCCATCTGAAGAATTAGGAGTAAATTCTGATGATGATGACTCTAGTTCTTTGAATAGAAGCATGACCTTAGGGGGAGCTGAAGGCCAAAGTTCTGCTTTAAGTTTACTTGAATGGGCATGGGCAAAGGACTTTACCCCAGGACAATTTGAGGTGTCCTTGGTAAGACAAGTAACAGCTATTCAGCAAGCCCTTCAGGAAGTTTCAGATGCAGGTACCAAGGCTATTCTTAAAGCTCATCTAGACTCCTTGCACTTAATGAAGATCCAACACTCCGGACAGAATATCAGTGTGGATGAATTGAAAAAGGAGATAGCTGACTTAAAGACATACAACTCTGAGAAACTGGATTCACTAATGCCATATGGTATCATGCATGATTTATTACAAAGGTTGAGAAGAGAATCAGATTCTGAGAAGAAGATAGCCAAGCTGGAGACCAGAGTTCAAATTATTGAGGATTCAGTGGCCCTACTTCTTCAAAATCAACAGACTCAGACAAATCTTCTCATGCAACTGGCTAAAGCACAAGGCATAACTCCTTCACTTGATGATAACAAAAAGGGGGAGAGAGAATCAAGTAAGGGGGAGAAATGACCAACTAAGGGGGAGAACATTGTAGTTCAAATCAGCAAAGTAATTGTACCTTCAATTACTATCTCCAAGCCACCAGTTGCAGATGGTATAGATCTTATAAATGCAGCAGCAGCAAGTTTGAAAGATGCTGATAAAGAAGAGTTGACTCTGATCAACTGGAAAAAGATTGATGAGGAAATACAGAGAAAGTTTCAATTAGTTAAGGAACCAGATCAGTCAGCAATCCATCACTCTCTTGTCAAGCCAATCAATATGAATGAGATGAGCATGAACTATCTGGAGAAAGGACAATCTTCCTGCATCAAGACTACAAAGGCTGAGATGATTCTTAAACCAAGGGCAAACTATCCAAAGTCATCTTTGAAGAACCCTATGGATACTGTGTATGAGACACCCAATCCTGATGAAAAGAAGCTTCTGTCAAGATCTATTCTTCTCTACAAAGATCCAGCTGATTCAACCTCAAGAGAGAGAATTGCAAAGATATTTAGAAATGGGAAGGAAATTTGTGTGGTAGCTGGACATCCCGAATTTGCTCAAGCAAAGGAAGAAGAAAAAGCCAGATTGAAGCAGGAAAAGAGGCAAGCTGCTCTAGATGCAAAGAAGTCTAAACAAAAGAAAGAACAGTTTGCTATCCTGACCAAGCTACAGGCTGTGAATTCTTCTCAACAAATTCCCTCTCAACCAACTCAAGCTACTGGATCAAAGAAGAAGACTGAAGAACAGAAGAAATCTCCAAGAAAGAAAGAATTGGCTAAAAGAACAAAAAGAAAGTTGGATATTATAAACAAGGAATTGGAAGATCAATTTCCAATGGAATCCACTAAAGCTGAAACTCAAGCATCAAAGCCCTCTGTGGTATTTGAAGACATAAGGGTGGTGGACCCCTACAGGAACATACATGGAGAGCCTATTGTGCCAAAGGATGAGCCAATAGAGTGGGATAAATTACCAATTCCTAACTTCAACTTGCCAATTCTCACCAAGCCAAGAAGGACAAAATCAAGGGCAGTCAAGAAAGTGAAGCTGTCACCTCTCAAATCCAAGGCAGTAGTCAAAGCTCAACCCAAGATCAACAAGGGAGACTACTTGTACTTGTGTGACATCAAGGAATTTTCAGACCTAAACCTTTATCTGGAGGAGCTGGATGAGGTAAGGGCAATTGATGCATATAGAAACCTACCTGAAAGGTTGGTATTCAAGTACAAAGGAGGAAGGGAGATTCAGTGGCCTCTTCACAGGATACTTCAAGAAAGCCAAGCTGTGTTGATCAAAGTCTATTCATCCTTCAAGAAAAACTTTGGGTTTAATGTAACTGCAAGAAGATTAGTATTGAAGAAGATTGAAGAGCTAAGGAGTGTTAGAGCCAAAGATGCACTACCCAAAACTCTTATCATCCCATACACAGGGAGAAGAGTGCATCTAAGGCCCTACTGGCTGATGGAATTCATAGATGACAAGGGTGTGAGAAGATTCTTCAGACTAGAAGACCAATTGAGTATCTCTAGCAATGAGACTCTTTTGGAAATGCAAGAAATGTTAGATCTCTCAGAATCTGATGAATTAGAATTCCACAGACAGCTCCAGAATCAAATTGAAGAAAACAACAGAAAGCTTGGAAGAAGATCCAGACCTTCAAGGAACTAGAAAAATCTGCTCAGGCTAGAGGAGCATCTTGAATTGACTGTGAGCCAAACCTTGTATACCTTGTTTAAATTGAAGCACTTTCAGTTTTATCTACTTATCTTTAAAGATATATGTTTATGATGTTTTGTTATCATCAAGTGTCTCTTAATTTATGGCTACAATTCCAGTAGACATAAATTGGGGGAGATTATTGTGAATATGTTGTGCACTTGATGATTACCTAAACAAAACATCTAAGTAGAATTTACTTAGTGAAATAATGTAGAACTCGACGGATAAGAATTATAGTCCCGACGGATAACTCAGTTTGAGTATCGACGGATGAGTAATTTATTATCCATCGAGTGAGTAGCTTATATAATGATAAGTTTGTAGCACAGTGTTGTATGCACCTTTGTATAGAATCTGTAGTAGCATATAAGTCATGTTGACTTTAACTAGATATGCAGAATAGGTTGATTAACTGTACATAAGAAATATCTTGTAATTCTGTATAAGTGAAATGAAGTCAAGTGCCAAAATAGCTATCAACGGATGCTTAACAAAGCTTCGACGGATGATCAAATGACTTTCAACGGATGTTCAAAATAGCAGTCGACGGATGATCAAGTAAGTCATCGACGGATGATCTGAAAGTCGACGGATGATAATATCAAGATTCAAACATCAGTTGAACAGTGAAAGCTGACACACAGCCGTCGAGATTGGATACAAACACTGTGGAAGCCTATTAACTGGGTCATAGAGGATGAAAAGCAGCAAAGATCAAGACTGTTAGATTTTATATTTATTCAGTTCTTTTGACTTTGTAATCTTGGTAATATATATAAACCAAGAGAGTAGCAAATAAAAAAAACAACTAAGAAAACTAAGTTAGCTTAGAAACAAACACAGAGAAATCTTTGTAAGCACTATCTTTAGCATTTCCTGTGTTCTTAGTTGTTCTATCTTGTAAAAGCAGCTGTGAGCATTTCTGCACACAGAGTTCTCTCGATATATTAATATATATCTCTGGTGGAATTGTTTAAATCCACCAGAAAGTTTTTAAAGACTCTTGTTTTTAATTACTCTTGTTTTGATTCATTAAAGTTTATATTTCGCATTGTGCTAATCAAAACAGATATATCTATAATCGAGTTGAACATTTTTATTTCAAGAAAAAGATAAAGAATTCCATTCAACCCCCCTTCTGTAATTCTTGCTATATTGTTAAGGGACTAACACTCACCTCTCGCCTCTCTTTCATCTCAGCCCGATACAAACCCTAATTTCGGTAACCCTCAAACAACTTCTTAATCGAGCAAGAAAGATGAATATGCAGCCCTAAAAAGTGATATGCAACCCGAATCGATCCAAGTTTTACATGAATTGAACCCTAAATTTGTAAGTATATTTTCAATTGAATTTGATTTTTTTTCATCTTTTGGTTCGTGTGTGTGTGTGTGTTTGACAGATTATTTGTGTATCTTTGTGAATTTGTATGTATAAATTATTTTTTATTTATGTGATATGTGGTTTTGCTGATATTTTTGTGCTAACATTCTTGTAAGTCTTTTAGTAATGTTGTTTAAAGTGATTGATTAGGTTTAATATATGAGGTAGTTGTGTAATTTCTGGAATGCAGTTGAGTGTGCGGCTGCAATTTTAGTTGTGTATGAGTTTGCGTACCTTACATCTGGAATTTATTATTGTCATGTCTCTATTTTTTTGTTTTAGTTATTCATGTCATAGACGTAGACTAATCGAGGATTTACACTTCTCTTATTATATTAAACAAGTGATCACATGTTATTATAAATTTAGGTAGACGTATAAAATAGAGCAAGAAAAAAAATAAGTTGAACAAAGCTTTTCTTGTTCATACTCAATTTGATGTACTTCAAGTAATAACAGGAATTATTTGATAAATTGTGAAATGAGTAACCATGATAATTATCAGAATAAAATTATGAGGTGTTATTATATACTCAAAAATATGATTAACTGTTAATAAATTATGAGTTGTTATTTGATATTTGAAATTATGATCAAGTAGGTTATATGGATAAGTTTTGGATATCTATAGATATGGATTCACTAGACTATAAAATTGAGGTTGAAAAGTTTTTGATATATGCTGAAGAAAACTCTAAAGATCCTAAAATGATACCCTATCCATGTGCATGTTGCTGCAATTTAGAAATTCTCCATAAAAATTATTAAAGGTCATCAATATGAAAAAGGTTTTAGTTTAGGGTACGTCAATTGGATTTGGCATGGAGCTAAAGCTACCTGTAGGTCATCGTCTGGTAGCACAATGCCACCTCCGTGTTCAGAAAATATTGAAGAAAATTTTGTTGCATCACAAGTAGGTGATATCTGTGAAACAACATATAATAACTCGGGTAATTTGGGTGATGATTGTGATAAGGATTCTAAGGAGTTTAAGAGGTTTTTGGCCGATGCCAAACAACCTTTGTTTGAAGGCAATGATTGTAGTAAATTAGATTCGATGCTCAAATTACATAACTGGAAAGCAAGATTTGGTATTGGTGATAGTACCTTTATGGATTTACTTTCTTCCGTTGGCTCCTTACTTCGTAAAGATCACGTCTTGCCAAGTAATGCATACACATCTAAGAAAACCCTATCTGATTTAGGTCTTGAGTATAATAAGATCCATGCATGTCCGAACGAATGCATTCTATATAGAGGTGTAAATTCTGATTTTGTCAAGTATCCCAAGTGCCATATATCTCGCTAGAAGTTAGGCAGGGATTGTAACACCCCCAGATCCGGGGTCGGGGATCCGGGTCATCACGGTCTTTCTTTCCACAATATCACTTCACTTAATTAATAATAAATAACCTTATGCTGTGACCCCACACTAACACACACCACAACCCGTTATAGTCTCAGAGATGAAATTTAAATAAGTACAAGTCTTTGAATCCACAATTTAAAAGTTATTACAACCCAAAATGATTACTTGATAAATTTACAGTTAATTCCCATTATCTGCCACAAGTTATAATTATACATAATTGATTCTCAAAAGTAGATGGTCTGATCTACAATAGATCTACCTCTGCAGCTATAGCAACTACAACATCAACGGGAAGACGCGGGACGCTTCCCACACGCTTGCGCTGGGTCTGCTGGAGTCTGGCCATCTTTCCTAACTGTTGTTGTGTGATGAAGAAATAAAGCAAGGGTGAGCAGCAAGCCCACCAAAATAATATGTATAATGATTTACAATATATGAGCCTACTCATAATACTCATGAAAGTCTTGGTCAAAAGAAATGAACCAAGTTTGATATCTTAATGCGATGAAGTCGCAAAATATTCAGTATATATACATATATACTTTTCAAAATATTGGAAGTCCTCTTCCATGCATAATATACACAAAGTCCCAGTGTATAACTGTATAAAAAAATATCGTTGCAAGGTGATCTCATATATCTAACCTTGTCTCAACGTTTTTCTGAAAATCTTTGTCATTCATAAGACAATCATTTACTAGATTTAAGTTTAAAAGATGAAGTTACAAGATACTCCAATATACTTATATCTTTTCCAAATACTACTTGAACTACCACCGTTCAAGTTATAATTAGTTCAAAAGTTCATCACATAGATGAGACTACAAGATAATACTTGAATAGATTCAATCTTTGAAATATTATTGAATGAAATAAAGTTACGAGATACTTTATTTAGTCCCGATATATATATATATCCACATATATATCTCTTTAAACATTTCCTGGAACCTCTGTTATGTAAAGTATGAACAGAGTTTGAAACATCCAATGAATTTTGGAAAGGAAAAGAATTTTGGCATAAACCAGATATCTTGCTGATCAGGCAGAGATACCAATAAGTAAACTTTTCTACTAGTAGATGGATGAATCCCCCACCGGTCATCACCCTGGCCACATAAGGACCTTGTGCTGGACCGCCACCCGGCCTCTTACGCGTTGATGGACTGCCACCCAGCCACTTACACATTGATAGACCGTACCCCGGCCTGTCGCTTATGCCGACTCAATTAGATGGGCTTACTTCCCGAACATTGGGCAAGTAATCAATTCATTTACCAAAACTGCAACCTCGTTGCGAATATAAAATACATCACAGAGCCGGATTCCCCAGGTTTTGAGCGAGTATTTAAATCCCCTTAAAAAGGAAGATCTTAAATATAAAAATGAGTTTTGGGATCCGCTCTAACTTTAAAAATCATTTTGAAGACTCGAAAACACTTTATAGAGTGTTTGGAGTAAAGCTGATTTAATGAAGTAAATCAGTCCCCAGAATATTTAGAAAATGACTGAATATTATTATTTAAATAATATTCCCATAAAGAATAATCTTTATAAAAATAATTGAAGTAGAAGTATTAAAACTTATACTTGAAACGAGTATTAAATAACCAAAGATATACTTATATGAAAGTATTATCTTTATTTGAATAATCAAAAATAAGTTTGATTATTAACACCTTATTCTTTAATAAAATAAAGAATATATCTCAGCAAATAATCGGAGTCATAGATCCTCAAATGAATATTCAAATAATATTCATTAAATAATATAAACTGAGTCATAAGCCCTCGAATGAATATTCAAATAATATCCAGATAATAAAATAAAGTTAAAGTTATCGAATAAACCTTATTCGATTAATAGTTTTGAAAACTATGACCATATATATATATAAGTATATATATATATATATTTATATCCATATATACAAAATCTACTCGGGATCCTCGACTCCCGGTTTTAGAAAATATTTTCACCTTTGGGTCCCTGTACTAAGGGTATGCAAATTACCGCTATCCTCTAGCATAGGTATTATCAACTGAATCAACAGATATATATGGAAAGAATACGAAACAGGCACGCATATATATATACCATAGTAGCATGCTTCAATATATTGCAACATTTGCTAATTAACCAACATGCATCTATCACAAGATAATGCAAATACATATATTCATCACAACAACAGTTATAACGGGTAGAAAACTTGCCTGAGCGACTCGGGGTGATAAAAGGCTCGGGACGAGTCTGGTAACCTATAAACAACAAGTAAGTTGGAATTAAACCAAAATCACTTGTAAATCTATACTTTAACTAACTTAGACTCTAACGCTTGTTTTACGCTCACTGATTCGCTTAAGTCACTCGGGTACCCTCGGCTCCTCCATTTTTAATAATTTAACCTTTACGAGTTTTAAAGCGATTCCTTCGCGAGTGTCTTACCAACTGCCTAACACACTTACCATAAATGTTTCATACATTAATTAACCCTTTTTGGTCTTTAACCTATGTTTCAAAGTAAGGCGAGGGGAAAAGTTTCGTTCGCGAAACGCCGTTACTTGAAACGGTCGTTTCTCCTAAACCGTGCATCGGAATCGAACGAACTACATATCAAAACGAAGCTCATAACATGAGATATCTAAACATGGCAGTGGTCATAATCTAGCAGGGGGTTCTCGGGTCCTAATGTTATGCACAAAAACAGTCCAAAGAAAATCGGACGTTACGACGGCTATGTTTACGCGATTACCAATGTTTAAACTACTCCAATTAACCACCAACCAACTCATAACCATCAATACAACAAAACTTCACCTAAACCATACCACATCAGTCCATAATCTCCAAGGTTTTCAACTCAAACAACCACAATCAAGACCTATGAACTATAATCAAGCTTCAATTACCAAAACACTTCCAAATCAAACCAAACTACTAATAATCACAATCCATGCTTCTCATTTCACAACACCAACCATTAAACTTACTAAAAAATAAAGTAAGGGCTAGGGTTTGAAGTTTATACCTTCCTTGGGAGGTGTTAAGTTGCTAGGAAGCCTTAGGGAGCCTCCTACAAGCTTGATCTTTCCAAAGAAATCAAGAACACAAAGTTAGGCTTTGAAGTTTCTAAAAGTCCGATTTAAAGAACTGTAAAACTGAGGGTCTTACCATGATTATTTGGACGAGACTTGTGAACAAGAGTTGTAGGCCATCTCAATACCTTTCCAATGAGCTATAGAGCACAATATTTGAGTGAGAAATGAAGGAGATACAGCAGTTTTAGTGTTCTGGTTCTGTTTTGGCCGAGAGCATGAAGAACAATGCCTTGGTTTCTTTTTGATTTTGATGCAAATGATTTTACTTGGCTTGGTTGCTTTGTTTTTGTGTTTGATTTAGTCAATTACCTTGTTGCCCTTGAATTTGTGTGGTTCTCATTCAACCACACCTCCTTCCTTCCCATGTCATGCTTGTGTCATCCTCATGATGTCATCCTCCCCTCCTTGTCCTCTTTCTATTGGTTAGATGACATCATCCCCACTAATCCCCTTGATTAACTTCCTAATCGTTTGCCTAATGACCGCTGATCTGTTATACGGTTCGCTTAACTTTCGTTTTCGTTTATCGTTTGAGGGATCATACCCGGGATCTTATTACTTAGGTTCCCTTAACCTTTCTCAATATATTGTATTCCTTTTATGATCCTCTCTTATAATCCTTTAATTTAAATCCTTTTTATCCTGTTACCTTATACTCAATTCTTTCCGTATCTATTGGATTTCCGGGAAAAATCAAAGTGTTCGGATTTGGATTCTGACGATCTTTACATACACTTATATCCCATATAAAGTACTAATAAAATCTCAGAATATCCATATCAGAACCCCTACATAGTGTGGCATGAAAAGTTTTCTCATTCAGCAAAAACACTATTCATAAGGGTTTCAAAAATTCCCCAAAAATTGGGGTTATTACAGTCTCCCCTCCTTAAAAGGATTCCGTCCCGGAATCAGATAGAAATGAATAGGGATACCTTCTTAATATTGCACTTTCTAACTCTCAAGTCAATTTTCCCACATTGTGGTCCTGCCACCAAACTCTGCCTAGTTTGATAATCCTTCCCCTAAGCACTTGTTCCTTTTCACTCTATAACCCTTCCTGGTTGCTCCATATAGGTTACGTCGGGTTGTATGTCTATGCGCTCATATGCCCCTATTTATCTGGCATCTGAATTACACTTCCTTAACATTGATACGTGAAACACGTTACGAACTTGTTACATGTTCGGGGTTAGGGCTAGCTCATATGATAACTTCCCAAACGTCTTAATATATCCAAGGGTCCAACAAATTGTAGACTTAGCTTTCCTTTCTTTCCGAACCTCATCAATCCTTTTCAAGGGTTTCCAAGGGGATACCTATAACATTACTAGGCCCCCTATTTCATACTCTTTGTCCTTTTTGAGTCAAATCAGCATACCTCTTATGTCCATCTTGGGTTACTACCAGCCGTCCTCTGATTAGATCTATCATATCCTTGGTCCTTTAGACCACTGCTGGTCCGAGCATCTTGCGCTCTACAACTTCATCCTAACATAAGGGAGATCGATATTGTCTTCCCTCAAGGATCTCATAAGGCGATATCTCAATACTGACATATGATCTATTGTCGTAAGAAAACTCAATCCGTGTTAAGTGATCATTCCAAATTCTTTCAAGTCTATTGCACAGACTCTCATTATTGCTTTTAGCATTAGAGCTTCTGCTTCTCAATACCCATTCTTTTCCAGTTCGTAATCGCTACTACCTTCCGTTCCTAATATTATACTGGTTATACTTTTGCTCGTAAGCATTCTATAACCTTTTAATAACCACGTCAACCTTAGTATCACGAATGTGTTCCCATTCCGCATACTACCACCACTTTATTACTCCTTTTTCAGTTGCTTCTATCTTTGGAAGCTTAATCCTTCATATAGAAGTAAAGGAATTTGTTGAGAGATCACTATGATCATGAACACTTGTTATATCGCTTAGTTAGTACAGAAGGTAGCTAGCCTTTAGTACTTGACAAGCAATTAAACAATAGCTGGTATCCTACTAGGCTTCTATCACACAGATAGATAGTCATTCGGCAATACCTCCCCTTTCTGGAAGGGTTATTCTTCTCAGCTTACATGAAATGAAAAGAACGAATTGAAGAGAATTGTATATATGAAAAAAAAATATACTGCCACAAAATATCTGGCTTGGAACCTACCTCTGAACTATAGAGGTTTGTCATAGGAGAACAAATCATATACGTATATAAATCAACATTAAGCATTATAGCCTCGTATTTCCCATGCCTAAATATTTTCGCTATCCCGTCCATCATTCTATGGACCCGCACTCTTCCTCGAGCTTATACATAATCACCTTTGAAACTCCCTCGACATCGAAAATCGAATCTGGGATCTCATTCTATACATCATCGTTACTAGAATTCTATGCTTGCACCGCAACCTTCCTCGTATAATAATACGACTCTCTATTGATAAGAAAGAATAATTATTCACCAGGTAGATACTCTACTTAATTAGTCTATCAATGATAACTTATACACTACCACGACCCGATTAGTGGTACTCAATCTCAACACCCATTCCAATACAACTCTCATGGTTGTAATCAGCTCACTACTCGCAGAATCATTGCTGCCTTACTATGGTCCACCACTGACCCACTGTAGTCATTCATTTTCCCTGAAGTCTTAATAGCTAACCATACAGAGTCCATACATCTCGTATCAAATCCTTCTAAGGAGGTAACATAATCACCATTCCTGATTCATGAAGAACACTCCTGATCCTGACATACATACATGACATGAAGCAGATAAAAGTGCAGAAGAGTTTCAATCAAAGCAACGATAGCAGGTTAATACCATTCTTAATCATACGCCCTAAATAGAAGAATTAACTCAAGGGTTCATCTAGTCCTTTTTGAAACATGGTCCTGGCTTATCTCAAGATAGGACCTTCTAAGATAGATAGCCCGTTCATGGCGATTACACGAATTAAATCTTTACCAACTACTATTACGGTTGGGTATTGCACAGTCATCAGAAGGAATGTCAATCTTCCAAACCATAATTCAACCTTCACATTTTTAACCATCATCACTGTATTCTTTTGGCACACGCGCCTATAATTATCCACTTACCTTTAAAGTGTCGGCCACCTCTTTGGCCTTTCCTGATAGTAAAATTTCCTTACAGTCAATGTCATTTTAACCACCTCCAAATAAATTTTCTACCTTATTTCCGATCACTGCTTGAGTGAAGATGTTTTCCTTAAAATCAGATGGGAAAAAAATATCACCATTTTTCCATAAGTTATTGCCTCATTCTTTAGAGGCTAATCACTGTCAAGACTGACTCTCAATCATACTTAGAACATTTTTTTTATCTTAAGTCCTAATTGCCCTGAACAATTTCGACCATTACTGGTTCGATCCATACTTTCTCGTGGTTTAACACGTGCCCCACTTGGCATCATTATAATTACGTCATATTTCCTTTATCCACATTTCTATTCTTGAGAATTTTGAATATTACCTTTTTCCTTATAAAACCTCTAAGGTTATCCTTCAATCGTTCCTCCTGTATTCCCTAGATACAGGGCATATCACAATACCATTTACTAATAGTAGAACCATTGTCTATATACTTCTGCAAAATTTCTCCACTGATTCTTAAAGGTTGTTGTTACCTTAACCCTTTCCCAATCATACTGTCAAAACTCATATTGTCCCTATTAAGGGTGACATGCCAACCTTTATGCAGTCCCCTAGGATTCATTTTAAGTTACCAATGTTCTATCCTTAATTCCACCTTAAAAAGGTACCTGAATCCTTCCACGAATAAATCAAGTCATATATCCTTGATAGATTATCATATTCATCATTCCCACCTCGATAGTCTAGACCTAACTTCATAATAGCATCCTTATTCAAATTGAGGTCAATCCATATGGCCTCCAAAAGATAACAACGGTTATCCGCTTGTCTTGCCTAATTTGGTAACGATAACAAGGATGTTCTGGAAGATATTGGTCGTGTTCAACGTGAACTTTTTCTTAATAATTCCTTATTTACTTTTGTTGTTTATCTCAACAGTCACCTCAATATTGGGATATCTTTCATACCTGGCGTCTCCCTTCCTGGGTATCAAGCCACCGGTCTTACACTTCACCTTCTTGAAGGTCACTTCCTTCATCCAATTTTCTTAATTTCTTACTTTCTTGTCTCCTCAGTCTATCCGCGTCTCATTATTTATCCTTCGAATTATCTCAAGGTTTCCTCAAATCCTCCCAACTTACAGGGGATAAAATGTACATAACTCGTATGCCTTCAACCATCAACTTTAACTCATGGTGAATCACCCTCATACCAATGATTACATACTTTCCTATTTCTATTGCTACGAGTCTTTAGGGTTTCCTCATACCCAACTCCCTTATCATTTCTCAAACTCTATTGCCTTTATATTCCTTTCCACTTCAGTTTCTTTTTATTTTCCTTTCTCTTATCATTATTTCACGAACCAATCACAACATAAGCATTGATTTCAAACATCCCGTCATTCCGGATTCGTGTCCTCAAAACGAATCTTGATAACTTTTACAACTTAGATACCTAATTCATCATACTCATCTGCCTTTGTTCTGGCTCTAAAGCTTTTACGCTATCTCCATAACCTTGGGAATTACTTTCTCGAAACAATTGATTGAACTTTAATCAGTTTATTATAATCTCTTGCTTCGTGCCTTCCTTGGCCTTTCACCAGCGGGTGGTCTCTCTCTTAGGAGGGTAAGTGATAAAAATAGTCTTTTGTGATTCGTCAATCATTTAGAATCTCAAATGATTCCTATATTTCCTTTAGCCAGGCTCTTGCCTCGGCTGGGTCAGCTTGTTCCATGGAACTCTGAGAGCTTAGCGACTTAAAGGTCCTGAAAGAATTTCTCACCGCACTGTCTCCTCAGGGTGGTGGTTGGGGATAATAGTCTAAGTTCTTTTTAGACAGGTCCATGAATTGCCGTATAGGAGTACCGTCTCGGGTCTCCTTTCCTTACTCGACTTTCTGTTTCCTTAGTATGAAATGTTTCATCCTACTCCCCATAATTGGGGTCATCTTTTAATTTAAAATCCTCATTTTCCACTCCATTATGTCATGGGTTCCTTCTATCTTGATGGCGACCTCCCTGACTATCACGTTCAGGGTTTGCTCTAAATCTTATTCCTCAAACTAGCTTTCATCTAAGATCTCATCTTTAAGCTCTTGAACATTTGGAACCCAAATTCTGTAGGAATACCTCATTATTCCCTTCCCATCTTTCTCGGTATTAACCTCTTATCTATTTGTTGGCTCTCTGCCTTCATTCATAACTTTTTCTGGCACAATATGATCTTTTCCAATAATTCGGGCTGTATTGCAATCTCAAATAGCTTTTCGGTACCGGCTCCGGTTACCTTCACTTCTATTTCCATTTTCTCAAAATCTCTTATAAACTCTCCAAAAGACATTATCATCTTGAGTCTCTCCTTTTTACTAAGGGCATCAGCCACCATATTGGCTTTCCCCGAATGATAAAAAATCTCCCAATCATTATTCTTGATTAGCTCTAACTGCCTCCTCTGGCATATGTTGAGCTCTTTCTACGTGAAAATGTACTAGAGCACTTATGGCTTAGGTAATCCTCGCACTTCTCTCCATACAAGTAGTGCCTCCAATCCTTAGGGTAAAACTATTGCCACGAGCCTAAGCTCATGAGCGGGGATATCGAATTTCATATTACCTTAATTGTCTTGACATGTACGCGATTACCTTACCGTGCTGCATAAGCACGCACCCTAAGCCCTTGTGCGAAGCGTCACTATACTTCACAAAATCTCTTTTTCCATCCGGCAATGCCAGCATAAGGGCCATCACCAACCTCTGCTTCAGTTCTTGAAAGTTGTTCTCGCATTTCTCTGTCCATTCGAACTTCTCAGTCTTACGAGTAAGCCGCGTTAAAGGGGCTACTATCTTTACAACTTGAACGAACCTCCGGTAGTGACCGGCCAATCCTACCTCTGGTAGTCGACCAAACCATGGTCATCAATTCATCAGTGGTCCTTTATCCAATCCTGTCAGGATCCTCCATGGGATCCTCCTCAACAACTATCCCTTCTAGGACAACATCCTCAACCGCTAAATCCTCAATATCAACATCATCCGGTCCTGCATTAGGACACTCTATCGGATCCACAATCCGATCTCCAATTAGTAATAAAATATCATCGCGATGTTGCTCCTCAACCTCAGGGTTCGGAGTCCCGCTACCATATACGATAACGAACTACGCTCCTATCACGATATTTATAAGGGTTCCCATAAGGGTTTTAACTGTCAGTACTACGTTAGGTAGCCCGACTATGAACTTGGCAAGAGTTCTTATTATATTAGTGAACTTATTATCTTAACATCCCATCATCTCTGAGGTTTATAACGCTTAGCTCTGATACCATTTCTGTAACACCCCCAGATCCGGGGTCGGGGATCCGGGTCATCACGGTCTTTCTTTCCACAATATCACTTCACTTAATTAATAATAAATAACCTTATGCTGTGACCCCACACTAACACACACCACAACCCGTTATAATCTCAGAGATGAAATTTAAATAAGTACAAGTCTTTGAATCCACAATTTAAAAGTTATTACAACCCAAAATGATTACTTGATAAATTTACAGTTAATTGCCATTATCTGCCACAAGTTATAATTATACATAATTGATTCTCAAAAGTAGATGGTCTGATCTACAATAGATCTACCTCTGCAGCTATAGCAGCTACAACATCAACGGGAAGACGCGGGACGCTTCCCACACGCTTGCGCTGGGTCTGCTGGAGTCTGGCCATCTTTCCTAACTGTTGTTGTGTGATGAAGAAATAAAGCAAGGGTGAGCAGCAAGCCCACCAAAATAATATGTATAATGATTTACAATATATGAGCCTACTCATAATACTCATGAAAGTCTTGGTCAAAAGAAATGAACCAAGTTTGATATCTTAATGCGATGAAGTCGCAAAATATTCAGTATATATACATATATACTTTTCAAAATATTGGAAGTCCTCTTCCATGCATAATATACACAAAGTCCCAGTGTATAACTGTATAAAAAAATATCGTTGCAAGGTGATCTCATATATCTAACCTTGTCTCAACGTTTTTCTGAAAATCTTTGTCATTCATAAGACAATCATTTACTAGATTTAAGTTTAAAAGATGAAGTTACAAGATACTCTAATATACTTATATCTTTTCCAAATACTACTTGAACTACCACCGTTCAAGTTATAATTAGTTCAAAAGTTCATCACATAGATGAGACTACAAGATAATACTTGAATAGATTCAATCTTTGAAATATTATTGAATGAAATAAAGTTACGAGATACTTTATTTAGTCCCGATATATATATATATATATCCACATATATATCTCTTTAAACATTTCCTGGAACCTCTGTTATGTAAAGTATGAACAGAGTTTGAAACATCCAATGAATTTTGGAAAGGAAAAGAATTTTGGCATAAACCAGATATCTTGCTGATCAGGCAGAGATACCAATAAGTAACCTTTTCTACTAGTAGATGGATGAATCCCCCACCGGTCATCACCCTGGCCACATAAGGACCTTGTGCTGGACCGCCACCCGGCCTCTTACGCGTTGATGGACTGCCACCCAGCCACTTACACATTGATAGACCGTACCCCGGCCTGTCGCTTATGCCGACTCAATTAGATGGGCTTACTTCCCAAACATTGGGCAAGTAATCAATTCATTTACCAAAACTGCAACCTCGTTGCGAATATAAAATACACCACAGAGCCGGATTCCCCAGGTTTTGAGCGAGTATTTAAATCCCCTTAAAAAGGAAGATCTTAAATATAAAAATGAGTTTTGGGATCCGCTCTGACTTTAAAAATCATTTTGAAGACTCGAAAACACTTTATAGAGTGTTTGGAGTAAAGCTGATTTAATGAAGTAAATCAGTCCCCAGAATATTTAGAAAATGACTGAATATTATTATTTAAATAATATTCCCATAAAGAATAATCTTTATAAAAATAATTGAAGTAGAAGTATTAAAACTTATACTTGAAACGAGTATTAAATAACCAAAGATATACTTATATGAAAGTATTATCTTTATTTGAATAATCAAAAATAAGTTTGATTATTAACACCTTATTCTTTAATAAAATAAAGAATATATCTCAGCAAATAATCGGAGTCATAGATCCTCAAATGAATATTCAAATAATATTCATTAAATAATATAAACTGAGTCATAAGCCCTCGAATGAATATTCAAATAATATCCAGATAATAAAATAAAGTTTAAGTTATCGAATAAACCTTATTCGATTAATAGTTTTGAAAACTATGACCATATATATATATAAGTATATATATATATATTTATATCCATATATACAAAATCTACTCGGGATCCTCGACTCCCGGTTTTAGAAAATATTTTCACCTTTGGGTCCCTGTACTAAGGGTATGCAAATTACCGCTATCCTCTAGCATAGGTATTATCAACTGAATCAACAGATATATATGGAAAGAATACGAAACAGGCATGCATATATATATACCATAGTAGCATGCTTCAATATATTGCAACATTTGCTAATTAACCAACATGCATCTATCACAAGATAATGCAAATACATATATTCATCACAACAACAGTTATAACGGGTAGAAAACTTGCCTGAGCGACTCGGGGTGATAAAAGGCTCGGGACGAGTCTGGTAACCTATAAACAACAAGTAAGTTGGAATTAAACCAAAATCACTTGTAAATCTATACTTTAACTAACTTAGACTCTAACGCTTGTTTTGCGCTCACTGATTCGCTTAAGTCACTCGGGTACCCTCGGCTCCTCCATTTTTAATAATTTAACCTTTACGAGTTTTAAAGCGATTCCTTCGCGAGTGTCTTACCAACTGCCTAACACACTTACCATAAATGTTTCATACATTAATTAACCCTTTTTGGTCTTTAACCTATGTTTCAAAGTAAGGCGAGGGGAAAAGTTTCGTTCGTGAAACGCCGTTACTTGAAACGGTCGTTTCTCCTAAACCGTGCATCGGAATCGATCGAACTACATATCAAAACGAAGCTCGTAACATGAGCTATCTAAACATGGCAGTGGTCATAATCTAGCAGGGGGTTCTCGGGTCCTAATGTTATGCACAAAAACAGTCCAAAGAAAATCGGACGTTACGACGGCTATGTTTACGCGATTACCAATGTCTAAACTACTCCAATTAACCACCAACCAACTCATAACCATCAATACAACAAAAATTCACCTAAACCATACCACATCAGTCCATAATATCCAAGGTTTTCAACTCAAACAACCACAATCAAGACCTATGAACTATAATCAAGCTTCAATTACCAAAACACTTCCAAATCAAACCAAACTACCAATAATCACAATCCATGCTTCTCATTTCACAACACCAACCATTAAACTTACTAACAAATAAAGTAAAGGCTAGGATTTGAAGTTTATACCTTCCTTGGGAGGTGTTAAGTTGCTAGGAAGCCTTAGGGAGCCTCCTACAAGCTTGATCTTTCCAAAGAAATCAAGAACACAAAGTTAGGCTTTGAAGTTTCTAAAAGTCCGATTTAAAGAACTGTAAAAATGAGGGTCTTACCATGATTATTTGGACGATACTTGTGAACAAGAGTTGTAGGCCATCTCAATACCTTTCCAATGAGCTATAGAACACAATATTTGAGTGAGAAATGAAGGAGATACAGCAGTTTTAGTGTTCTGGTTCTGTTTTGGCCGAGAGCATGAAGAACAATGCCTTGGTTTCTTTTTGATTTTGATGAAAATGATTTTACTTGGCTTGGTTGCTTTGTTTTTGTGTTTGATTTAGTCAATTACCTTGTTGCCCTTGAATTTGTGTGGTTCTCATTCAACCACACCTCCTTCCTTCCCATGTCATGCTTGTGTCATCCTCATGAAGTCATCCTCCCCTCCTTGTCCTCTTTCTATTGATTGGATGACATCATCCCCACTAATCCCCTTGATTAACTTCCTAATTGTTTGCCTAATGACCGCTGATCTGTTATACGGTTCGCTTAACTTTCATTTTCGTTTATCGTTTGAGGGATCATACCCGGGATCTTATTACTTAGGTTCCCTTAACCTTTCTCAATATATTGTATTCCTTTTATGATCCTCTCTTATAATCCTTTAATTTAAATCCTTTTTATCCTGTTACCTTATACTCAATTCTTTTTGTATCTATTGGATTTCCGGGAAAAATCAAAGTGTTCGGATTTGGATTCTGACGATCTTTACATACACTTATATCCCATATAAAGTACTAATAAAATCTCAGAATATCCATATCAGAACCCCTACATAGTGTGGCATGAAAAGTTTTCTCATTCAGCAAAAACACTATTCATAAGGGTTTCAAAAATTTCCCAAAAAATGGGGTTATTACAGGGATGGTAAATCGAGAGTTAACGTCTCGGCTAAAGTTATGTGGTATTTCCCAATCATTCCAAGATTTAAACAAATGTTTAAGCCTAATTCTACTATTGAGCTTATGACTTGGCATGCTAACCAAAGAAGTCAAGATGGGCAGATGTGTCATCTAGCCAACTCTCCTTCATGGAGGAATGTCGATTACAAGTGGCCACAATTTGGTAGTGAGCCGAGATATCTTCGATTAGCCATGGCGGCAGAGGGTATAAAACCCCATAACATGGCCTGAACAATAAGTATGGCTACTGGCCAATAGTGTTGACAACATATAACCTTCCTCCGTGGTTGTGCATGAAAAAAAGTTCTTGATGTTAACAATATTAGTGTCTGGTCCGCAAGAGCCAGGTAATAACATTGACTTCTTTTTGCAATCACTTATTGATGATCTCAAAAAGCTTTGGAAAGAAGGTGAACTAGATATGTACGACGCGCATACTAAATCTTCTTTCACTTTGAGGGAAATATTAATGTGGACAATAAATGACTTTCCCGCTTATAGGAATTTATTTGATTGTGTTAATAAGGATTATATGGCCTGTTTAGTTTGTGGCGACAATACCATAGCCAAGTATTTACCTCATACCAAGAAAATATGTTTCCAATGCCATCATCGATATTTACCTAGGCATCATCCTTATAGGAGGAAAAAGACGGCTTTTTATGGTGAGCAAGAGTTAAGAAATGCTCGTCAACCCCTTTCTGGAGAAGAGGTGTTAAGGCAACAGGAGCGGATAAAATTTGCTTTCGGAAATGCAGTAAAGAATTCCCAAAAGGTGGACTATCCATGGAAGAAAAAGTCAATTTTCTTTGAGTTAGAATATTAGAAGTTTCATCATGTTCGTCACTGTCTCGATATTATGCACGTCGAGAAGAATGTGTGCGACAATACTATTGGGACACTCCTAAATTTGAAATTTAAAACTAAAGATAGTGAGGCATCTCAACTTGATATGGTTGAAATGGGCATTAGGAAATATTTGGCTCCACAAAAAGTAGGAGCACGGAGAACGTACTTGCCTCCTGCTACTTATACTCTTTCAAAGGAAGAAAAAAAACTATTAAATTTATTGTTATCAATGAAACTTCCCTATGGACATTTATCAAACATCAAAAATTGTGTCTCGATGCTTGATATGAAGTTATTTGGGCTGATGTCTCATGATTGTCACGTATTACTTCAACAGCTGCTCCCAGTTACAATTCCTGGAATTCTCCCAAAAACTGTCCGGGTTAGCATTATAAGGTTGTGCTTCTTTTTCAATTCTTTGTGTAGTAAAGTTGTCGATATATCAAAATTGGATAAATTGTAGTCAGATGTGGTATTAACCTTGTGTGAGCTGGAGAAAATATTCCCTCCCTCTTTTTTCGATGTAATGATACATCTTACGGTTCACTTGGTTAGAGAATTGTGTTTGTGTGGTCCGGTCTTTTATAGATGGATGTATCCATTTGAACGGTTCATTAAGGTGTTGAAAAGTTATGTGTGAAACGGTTTATAACCGGAAGGTTGTATAGCTGAAAGCTATATCAGGGAAGAATATGTAGAATTTTGTGGCGAGTTTGTTCTGCAGAGTTGCACAACAGCAGGTCTTCCGAAGGACCAATTCAAACTTGATGGTCCGTTATCTACTGCAATAGTAAAGTCAGTCGAAGAAAAAGAGCAATACGAGGCACACCTACATGTTCTTCTAAACAACTCGGAAGTATATCCATACATCACATAAGTTAAATTAATTAACCCTTGTCTCATTCTTCATTTTAACGAGTATTTATGGTATTTCCTGATTAAATATATATTTCTTTTTAGGATGCACAAGAAATTTATAAAAAAAGCCTATCGAGGGAAAAAAAGTCCGTGTAGTGGCTGATCGGAGAGCACAATCGGTTATTTTCTAGTTGATTTTAAAAAAAGGTCAGTGAAATGATAATGAATGGAGAAGATGTTCCCGAACTGATAAGATGGCTTGCTGGAAAACTGTCTTTTTCCGTATTGACTTATGAAGGCTTTCTCGTTGATGGGGTCTGATACTTCATAAAAGACCGAGACAATACACGGGTGGTCCAAAATAGTGGCGTTTTCTTAGTTGCTAACATGGTGCAAGTGAGTAGTGCCAAGGATTTAAATCCCGTGGAGAGTGATACGACATTTTATGGCATTATTGAAGAAATTTGGGAGTTGGATTATCGTACATTTAAAGCTCCATTATTCTTGTGCAGATGGGCAGATAGCGATAGAGGTGTCAAGGTGGACGATCTCGGTTTCAGACTTGTGGACCTTAGTCAACATGGTCACAAAAATGATAAGATGTCTTCGTTGACCAGGTCAAGCAAGTTTTCTATGTCGATGATCCAGTCGATTCTACCTGGTCAGTTGTAATAACTTCCACGAATCGAGATTACCATGAGGTGTATAATGACGACGATTTAGGGGACACAACACTGGAAAATTCTCCATTCTTCTCTCAAATCCCTAAAGTCGATGTTCTTGTAGATGATGATGCAGATGAGGCTAGTCTTGGTAATCAACGAGAGGATGTCGAGGGAATTTGGACTAGAAAATGATTACAATTTGAATATTTTGTGGCGTTCATTTCCCTCTTTGATGTATTTTTAATTGATTTCGATATTTTTATTATTGTGAGAGACAAAAGTATGCTTTTGGGACATGTTTAATGTAAAATCCTCATGTAATCCTAAATCTAATTTTGCTAGTTAGACTTTTAAATTATACTTTTGTTAAATTTGCTTAATTTCTATTTTATTGTCAATTATTTCATAGTTACAATGCATTTTACTTTTGTTAAATTCGCTTTATTTCTATTTAATTGTCAGCTCTTATATGTATCTTTTTTTCTATATTTTACTATAATGCATTTAGGACTCTTATTCCCACTCTTGATTATTATAGCTAATTATGTACGCCTTGTATTTTAGGAACTGCACGCAAAAGAATGGCGAAGAAGCAACAAAGAAAACTTAAATCTAAAAAACCAATGACAGAGGAGGGTGGTGAGAAAAATGAAGAAAAGCAAGTTAAGGTGAAACCATTGACACCTGAACCTGCATAAGCGCCTACAGATGCCCCTACAACCTATAGATGCCCCACGGGAAGATGGAAAAAAGGCAGACTCTAATGTTCCACAGGAGACGGTTATAAGTACAGAATCTAGGAAAATAATAATTGGAGCAACACGTGGTGTTTGTGCTATGCACAAGGTAGTGATGAATAAATCTCAAGGAAAAAAGTTCAAAATCAGATACAACAGAATTGGAATTACCATCGACGACACAAGGCACACCTTGCAATCTTATATAGGAATGCTAGTGAGGATGATGGTGCCAATTGATATTGAAAATTGGCTAAAAGTGGATCAGGAGTTAAAAGCAAAGATATGGAGTGATGTGCAAGTAAAATAAATCATGTTTATTTTTTTTAAATATTGTAACTTGTTTAGTATATGAGTTGTTCCCTTGTAAATGGTTATTTGTTCACCTCGGGATACTTTCAAAGTAGCTCCGGAAAGTGAAGGGTTGGTCTTAATGTCATTGGGTACGAAGTGGAGACAATTCAAGTCTGAATTAACCACAAAATTTGTGAATACGTGTATTGGAAAAAAGAAGAAGCTAAGCAAGCCCCCTAAAAAATTACGCATATGTTGGAAAGGACTGTTGGAGAATATTTGTTGTTGTGAGGACCGGTAAAAGCTGGGAGATATGTATTACTATGCTCTCTTTCATATATATATCTTTTGTAGTTGTCGTGGTATGTTTGAATTAGTGTTTGAATTTAATATTATTTGTAAGCAGGAGATTAGTAAAGTGCAAAGTGAGAGGGTTAGCGAGCGAGAATATCCACACAGAACATCAAGGAAATGATACATTGGTTTGGCAAAAGAAGAAGTACGGGTTTATTGCTATCTCTGAAATTTAGTATAGTATTGCACTTAATTTTTTTAACATATTGGTTTCTTCATTTTTTTGAACAGATCAAAGCAGAGCGGCTGGACCCTGAAGAATTACCTGATCGAGCAATTTTATGGAAAAATGCTCGTACGCCACTAGACGGATTTATTGATGAAGAATTGGCTAAGAAATTTGAAAAAATTGTAAGTTCCAGATTTAATTATACTTCTTTTAATTTTAATTGCATTTGTTTTCAATTTAATTGTATTTTTAAATATATATGCAGTTTTAAATTTAATTACACTTCTTTTTAATTATAATTGTACATGTTTTCAGTTTAATTGCATTTTTTAATTTATATGCAGTTTTTAATTTAATTGCACTTCTTTTTAATTTAATTGCACTTCTTTTTGATTTAGTTGCACTTCTGTTTAATTATAATTATACATTTTTTCAATTTAATTGCATTTTTAAATTTATTTGCAGTTTTGAATTTGATTGCACTTCTTTTTAATTTAATTATACTCATGTTTAATATTAGTTGAACTTGTTTTAATTTTCTTAACAGGATGAACTACTTGAAAAGAAACGCAAGGGTGAGTTTGTACCATCTGGAAGCGAAGATGTGCTTCCTATAGCACTGGAAACTCCTGAACATTCAGGTAGAGTTCGAGGAGTTGGAAGCTTTGTAAGCCCATCGGTGTACTTTAATTTACCGAAAGGGAAAGATAAGAGGAACAGAGTGACCAAAGCAGAGTTTGAGAAAACAAAGAATGACTCTGAGAAAAGAAATATGGATCTTATGTTGCATATTGCTTAGCTGAAGAATAAGATGAAGGAAATGGCTAGTGCATCCAAACTCCACTCACCGATGTTGTCTGATAAGGCAAGTTGTCGAGTAGAAGAAAAAGAAGGACTTGTGAAATGAAGCAAACGTGTGGTCTTACTGCTGTACATGAATTGATGGTTGAAAAGGACAATAATGGTGATGACTATGTGGTATTAACCATTTTGACCCTCCACCTGGTAAAAAAAGGTAAAAAAAAATAGTGTAGATAAATCTCTCAATATTTTTGATATTATTTCCAGACTTATTATTTGACAATGCTTATAAATGTAATTTAGGATCCGCGAAAGTGCGAGTTGACAGTGGATGTAATTGAGAACAAGGTAGTTTTTGGTATGGTTTTCTCCGATGGAATGTCTACCTTAGTCCATGGAGTGCCTCTTCAGTCGGGATATGCTCGTGTCGAGGTAGACAAAACCATCAAGGAAGACGCCTTAGTTTCGGTACCAATAGTTAGTGAAATGAGACAGTCCTCCAAGCGGTTGGCTCCCTTTTAGCGTGGCTTAAATATATGATCATCTTCAGGCCCTCCACTACTGAGGTATATCTTGTCTTAAAAATCAGTTGCATGCATCTTTTAAAAACTGTTAAGATTTATGGATAACTTGTTATATTTGTTTATTTGTTTGTAGAAAAAGAAAAAGGAGTAAGTAAAGCCAAGGAAAGCAAAGATTCTCAATGAATATCAAAAACTGTCTGCTGGGATGAAGAGTGTGAAACCTGCTAATAATGTTCCTCGACGTTTTATATTGTTGTATAGACATGCCATGGTCATATTGAAAGAAAGTGCATACTCGATACACATACCGTGTGGTGCTGAGGTGTTTAGAGTCAAAAAAATCATATTTTATTGCATGAGCATGTTATGGCCTTGTTGGAGTTTAAAATGATTATTCAGGGCATAATATCCACATATATGGTGTATGTTTTGTTCCTTTTTAGCTCGTTAATATTGTCCCATAATTCATATTTTTTCGTGAGAACAAATTATGGAAAATGTTTTATTTATTTGTAGGTATTTGTATACCGAGGTTCGTAAGAGAAAATAATCTGACATGTATGCATTTATTAATCCAGCAGCCACTTATAAGCTCAATGATGATTTTCAAGCTTATATTGTCGAACGGGTGAATACTGACGATTCTCGCATATTCCTCATGCCTCATAACGAGAAGTAAGTTCTAGCGTTTGCATAAGTATAGATTATATTAGTAGAATTTGTCTCTATATTTTATAAATACTCATTTTGATTTATTTAATATTAAAATAGTTATCATTGGATTTTGATTATGATTTGGGAATCAGAAATCTTCATTCTCAACCCCTTGACTCATCCGACAAATTTTCCAAAATTGGAAGCAGCATTAACGTGGTAATGTTTATTAAACTTTTTTATATATGTATGATGTCTATTTTTATTTAAGATTTTTTAGATTTGACGCTACTGCATACTAATTTTGTACAGAGCGGTTAGATCTTATAATTCTCAAAAAGGATTGGTAAACAAAAAACCCAAGATTAAGAACCTTAGCGTAAGTATTAATTTTGTGCACATTTGTCTTTAGTAGGGTTTTTGTGTAAATTCTTTCTTTTTTAGGAATTGTTGATTGTTAATTTTTTGTTGGATTAGGGATCCCCAAAACTACCGGGTGGATACGAGTATGGGTACGTTTTTATGCTTTACATGAAAGATATATTGGAAGATAAGGAAATGAAATTCATGACCCAGGTAATAAATGTACCTTTAGTTGCAATCTGCAAGCACCTTATTTATACGTAGTATGCTGATTCTGCTCGTTTTGTACTCTACAGTGGGCAGCTAAAACTCAAAAGTCCTACACAAGGGTGGAACTTGATGAAGTACGATTCGAGGCTTTTCAATATGTCCAAGAGTTTGTTTAGTTTTCATTTGTGACAAGGGAACAATATTTTAGCTTGATCAGTACATTGTTGGCTAGTTGGTCTTTTGGTTGTCACTGTTTTGATGGTACTTGTAGTCTGGTACTTTTAGTCTTGATCTGGTACTTGTAGTCTGGTACTTGTACTTTTTTTATGTTAGTGCTAGTTTTGGAGCTTGTTAGCTTTAAAGTTTTTGGTATTTTTGTATTTTTGGCAAGTTTTGGTTTACGATTGGTGAATTTTAGTTTTGGTATGGATCATTTGTTAATTTGACTAGTTGAATATTTAAATATTACATATCACTTAAAATGTGCAAACTGATGTCTATCATAAGAAAAAACAACAATTACAATGTGTTATTTTGTGCCAAAAACCGATGTAAGTAATAATCAATAATATCGGGTAGAAGAATTACAGACTGATGTTAAAGCTAATAGACTACGGCTCTGAACCGATGTCTTTGTTAATTAAAAAAGCCAATATTTTTACATCGATTATATGCTTATGTTTATTATTATCATTAACATAGGTCATATTAGATGACTATTGTAAAAGACCAGCATTGACATCACATCTTTTAGAAAACTGATGGCAATATAGCTCTTTCACATCGGCTCTCTATGGGAATGATATGAATTGTTATTATAAACATTATTTTTCTGAAATAAATGATGTAACAGGCTATAATCACACTGTGTATGATATGTTTAAATTATTTATAATCTCTTAATTATGCATAATTAAAAAGCTATTAACACCTTATTTAAGGTAAAATACATCGGTTTTTAATAAAGAAATGATGTGCTAAGTGGTCTTTAACAACGGCTAAAAACCGATGTTAAAAGAGGGTACCTTTCTCTACACCCACGAAGACATTTGTTGGAATTTTTTTTACATCGGCTTAAAACTGATGTCTATTGACGTATTTATAGTTATGCACTATCATAATTTCCAATGATTAAGTCAGGTATGTGTGACTTAGTCCATTTTCTTGCAGAAGGAAGTTGACTTCTTGAAGTGAAACCTCCCCTTTGATCCATGAAGTCTCTAGTTTCACTTTGCCTTGTACCATTCTGATTTTTTGAAGCTCCCCCCTGAATCAGTGCTTCCAGTATTATCAGTATTTGCTTCATCGGTGTTTGAGGAATCAGAGTCTGATGGAATATCAACTGATGTTTCTTGATTCGAATCACTTGACTCTTGATGTGAATCATGTTTCTCCCTCTCAACATGTGCTTCAGTGTTTTTAGTATTGCCACTGATATGTGACTCATCGGAGTTTAGAGTGACATCAGGATTTGAAGTATCATAATTTATCAGATCATCAGGATTTGTCTGTTTAGCATATGGTACTTCATTTTCAAATCTCAACTCTTCATGGTCATCTACATCTTCTAGACCTGTAACCTTCCTATCATCAAAAGACAGATGAATAGATTCCATGACCACCCTAATTCTCAGATTATAAACTTTGAAAGCTTTTGTTGACAGTGGATATCCAACAAAAATGCCTTCATCAGCTTTGAGATCAAATTTTGTAAGCTGTTCAAGATGAGTTTTGAGAACAAAACATTTGCAGCCAAATATGTGAAAGTGCTTCAAATTTGTCTTCTTTCCCTTCACCATCTCAAATGATGTTTTTCCATGCTTGTTTATCAATGTAGCATTTTATGTGACGTATGTAGTTTGTACAGCCTCAACCCAGAAATAGGTTGGCAATTTTGCTTCCTCAAGCATGGTCCTTGCAGCATCTATGAGGGTTCTATTCTTTCTTTCAACAACTCCAATTTATTGTGGAGTTTCAGGGGCATAAAATTCATGTTTAATCCCTTGTACTTGCAGAATTCTTCCATAGTGTTGTTCTTGAATTCAGTTCCATTGTCACTTATAATGATCTTTACTTTGTGTGTTGATCCTTTTTCCAGTTCCCTTACATGATCAAAAAGAATGGATGGAGTCTCATCCTTGGTGTGCAGAAAATACACCATGTGTACCTTGTATATTCATCAACAATTACAAGTGCATACCTCTTCTTTGCAATAGACTTACATTTACTATACCAAAGAGATCAATATGAAATAGGTGATATGGTTCAAGAATTGAGGATTTAGTTTTACTCTTGAAAGATGATTTCCATAATTTGGCTTTTTGGCATGAGTCACATAAGCCATCAGGAGTAAATACTGCATTGCACAATCCTCTCACAAGATCTTTCTTCACAAGTTCATTGATGTTGTTGAAGGTAAGATGAGAAAGTCATTTATGCCAGTTCCAGCTGTCTTTCACAGATGCTCTACTAAGTAGACATATTTCATAACCATCAGAATATATGGAGACCCTGACTTCGTATAAGTTACCATGTCTATAACCACTCATTGCAACCTTGCCATCTGATATACTTACAATTTCACAATGTTTTTCATAGAAATTCATATTGTAAGCCTCTGTCACAGATTTGACTCACACTGATCAGATTATGCTTGATACATGTAACTAGAGCTACATCTTCAATGATGACATTTCCAAGTTTAATTTTTCCATATCCCAAGGTTTTTTCTAAGTTGCCATCTCCATAAGAAACACTTGGGTCAACCTCTTCCTTAAACTCTGATAGCAATGATTTATTTCCGGTCATGTGTTCTGAAAATCCACTGTCCAAGAATAGAGAATTTGTCATGTTACCCTGCAATCAGATTAACAATTAATTAGTGTTTTTAAGGACCCAGACTTGCTTGGATCCTTTGGCCTTTTTAAGTTTGTTAACATTTGCAGCAAAAGACTTTGAATTAGATTTTATGCTAACATTCTTAATATTAGAGTTTACACATGCAGAACCAACTTTTAATTTATTTAAAGAGGGTTCTAGTTCATAACAATCATAGTACAAACTGTGATACTCTTCACATGTATAAATTGAATGCCAAACACTACCACAATGAAAACGTGGATTCTTTGGTATATATATAACTTTTCTATACCTAAACTCTGACTTAGAAGGAATAGTGTTTATCCCTTTATTCTTTCTGCGAGCAACAACAAGATGATTAGTACTACCATAGTTTAAACATGCCTTTCTAGGAGCATTTGGAATGAGTTTGTATTTGTTCTCCTTATTGACACCTACTTTCCCATTTCTGTTTTTTCTAGGCTGTTTCTCGTTGTTTTTCATTTTGACTTCCTTCAGCTTTGCTTAAGCTATTCTTGAGTCATTAAACCAACATTTACTGACTTGGTGTGAACTTGCTCACACTTACCAGTTTTTAAGTTTGACTTAGACGTTGTTGTTGACCCTTTTTCATTTACTGACTTAACAGCATCAACACTTAAATTAAACTTAATAGGTTTTAACTGAGACTTGTTCAGTTTTACCTTTTGGTCAGTATGTACTAGTTTAATTTTCTCAGTATCCTTTTCAGTTACATCATCAGAATTAGATTTAATAGCATAACATAATCCTGATCCCCAACAACCACTTTCTATTAAACCCTGAGTTGTTTTTCTGAACTAGTCCAAAGCTTGATTACCTATCTTTCTTTAGCTAGTTCTTTTTCAAGATATGCATGCTTTTCTAACATTTTTTCTTTAACATATAAAGCATCATCTCTTTCCTTTTGAGTTTCTAACATGAAAATTAACTCAGCTTCTAGGTGATCATTCATTTTCTTAAGATCAGAATTTTCAGTTATAATCCTAGAATTTTCAAGTGTTTGATCCATATAACTGACATGCATTGTTTTAATAAATAGCCTTAGTTCATAGATATCATTAGTATCAAAAGCAAGTGTAGTTGGAGGTACCTTCATCTCAGTAGTCTCAGTCTCACTATCAGCATTTGTCATGAGAGCATAGTTGACACCCTCATCTGATTCTAATGTATCATCCCAGTTCTTCTTCTTAGTAATCAAGGCTTGTTTCTTCTCAGCCTTTGGCTTCCTGCTGTCAGATACAAAGTGTCCAACTCCATCACAGTTGTAACATTTTGTCTTTGACTTGTCAAATTTCCCAGATTTTGACTCCTTCTCATCAGAGGTTCTTCTGTAATTCCTCATATCGGTGTTTGAGGAACTAGAGACTTTTATGGAAAAGCTTTTTCCCTTCCTGAAGTCTTTGTAGACCATCCTCTTAAAGCTTTTACCTAATAGAGCAGCCATCTGTTGAATATCATCATCATTGCCATGATCACTTCCAATGTCTGAGTCACTTTCAGAGTTTGAGTTATCATCAGAGTTTGACGACTCAGTATCAGACTATTCAATCATAGCCTTGCCTTTGGAATGGCATTTTCTCCTAGCTTGCTCTCTTGGTTTTCTTCAACCTTGAGTGCAACCTGTCTTGCTCTAGATCTTTTCCTCTTACTTCTTTGCTCCATCTCCAATTCATGAGTCTTCAACATGCCATATATCTCATCTAGAGATATTTCATCAAGATCATAGTTATCCCTTATAGATGTGACTTTTAAGTCTCACTTTTCAGGGAGTGCAAGAACAAAACTTCAAGTGAGAATCTTCTAGATCATATCTTTATCAACCAGTGACAAGTCATTCATTAGCTTTTAAAACCTGTCATAGATTTCAGTCAAAAACTCATCCGCTTTTGAGTCAAAGTGCTCATACTCCTGAGTGAGTATAGTCCTTCTGTTCTCTTAATAACAGTGGTACCTTGACACTTGACTTTCAAAGAATCCCAAATTTCTTTGGCAGTTTTACATCCAATGACTCTATTGGACATGACACTGTCAAGACTGCTATGCAAGAGATGTCTTACTTTTGCATCTTTCATGATAGATGAAAGATCTTCAGGAGAATAGTCCTTCTTTTCTTTATCAACCATATTTTCTTCTTGGAAAGCAACAACTAGCTTCATTGGCCTGTGAGAACCATCATAAATCATGTTTAGATATTCAGGATATGTTGCTTCTAGACACATGGCCATCTTCACTTTTTAGATTGAATATTCATGTACCTTCAGAACTGGAACCTTGATAGCCTCATATCTACTCATGTTATGGCTGTTTTGATTTGTGGCTGGTAGAGGTGGGGGATTTTGTTGAACTTCTTTTCCTACCTTTAAAGATTATTTTGTGGATCTTAAACTGTTTGTGTATCAACAGCAAGCTCTGATACCAATTGTTAGGCCTTTAATTAACTATAGAGGGGGTGAATACGGTTTAAATAATCAAATCGAAATAACAGACTCAACAAGAAGAATAGTTTTTATATTAATGGATAAAAATTGATTACAATACTCTCTCAAAGGATAAACAGATATTCTTGAGAGCTGCTAGGTTTTGTGAATATTATAACAATGCTCGACAACACATAAAGTGTAAACCTAACCTGTGTTTATATACTGCACAGCTACACAATCAATCTAGAATATGTGTTACAACAAAATAAGGAAATCTAATACATACCCATCTATTGATTGCTACAAATAAGTAAAGTCCTACACCGAAATATCTCTACAAAATTTTCCTCCTTTGATATCTCCTGATTTCTAACTTGACAAATACTGATGTGAATAAATTCCAATGACAAAAACTGATCAGCAAATACTGATGGTAATTGTTGATGACATCATCTTTGTCAAATACTGATATCAAATACTGACTGGAAAACTATGATAGTTAAACACTGATAACATCAATTTCTTCTAACATTATAGTCCAAATCTGAAAAGTAGACTAATCCATAAACTAATCTGAATCTGAATAGTCTATTTTCATGGGTTTAATTAATAGACTCCACAAACCCAACAATCTCCCATTTGGAGTCTGACCACATCTTCACTTCATTCTTATAAATCTAGTAAAATTAATACTTGAATCAATAATTCTAACCAGTGTAGCGCCTAGAAGGTGACACAACCTCGCGATCGTGTTTTAACTCCAACGATGTTATCTTCTAATGGCTTTTTTTTCTTCTATTACCCACATAAATCCTAAATTTGCATCCATTCCTAGGAAGTTTATCTCTACGCCTTTTCTTATCTGTACTACCAACACTTTCAATCAAAATTTTATCATCCTCAACGGGTTCTTTATCACGGTTTTCTCCTGCTAAATTATAAACATATATACATGCATATACGTGTGTGTTTTGAATCTTAATTGAAAATTTATTTTTTAAAGCGCACACCCTAATTACATTCTCTGCGGCTTCTAAATTAGGGAAACTTTGATTCAAGAAAGGAATTATAATGTTTCCTTCTTCAAGGACACCCTTATCCATTTTCTCACTACTATTATGTATAAATTCACTACTATTATTCAAATCTTGATTTTCAAACACATCTTCACTAATAAAAACATTTTCATCACCATCATCAATAGGATTCACATACTCTACATTATCATTATGCAAGCAACTACAACTACTAATATCAACATCATTATTTACTATATTATGAACATCTTTATATCACTTTTTTTTCAAAAAATTTCTTCCTACAAATCTAGCAAACATCTTATCCATAATTATAATAACAAATAAGCAAGAAATGAATCTTACTCAATACAAAAAGTGAACAAGGATGAACAAATGCAAGAAAATCTTCGATTTTGCTCTCCAATTTCGTTCAAAAGGCACAAAAGTTAAAGTGTGATCATCTAGGGTTATATAAACTGAAATAATAGCTCTTCTGCGTATAATATGCGCGAAGCGCCCGGACCTTCCATAGATATTAACCGCGTCCGTGAATATTAACCGTGTTTGCGGATATTATGCGCGAAAAGGGTAAAAAAAATTAAAAAAATCATGGCCGTTGGATTATTTATCCAATCAACAATCCAACGACCAAGGAGTAATATGTTGGTTAATCATTCACGATTGTCAGGTAATATGACCCTATTGTGATTATTCCTTTCTTTTTTCTTAGAGTAGTGTTAGGGATCCAAAATTAATATAGTTTTAAAATGATGTGTCATGTGTGAGGTGACATTTTAATATATTTTAATTGATGAGATTGATATGAATGCATCGGGGTCTATCTTATTAATTATCTGATCAATCATCAAATTTTAGTTACCGAGACTACTACTTTTTCTTATATACTAGTTTATAACCCGTGCAAAATACGGTCGAGTTTAACGTTACTTTTAAATTTAATATTAAAATTCCAAAATTTTTATCAAATTTTAAAAAATATATAAATTTCATAAAAGCTTAGTATTTTTATAAATTTGTCGGTAAATGTAACGCTTTTTAGTTTTGTTAGTTGGTAATGCAACAATTTTCCTTTTGAAATAAATAAATATGTGTGTGTTTGTGGGCGTGCGCACATAATTTAGCATGGAGCACATCTATTTGCATATATTAAATCTCTGATGTTAGTAACTTCATCCCTAAAATTTTTTTGATCTTGTCAAATGGTAGCAGGTTAGAGGATAAAATCAAAAGTTAATAGTTAGGAACAACTTATTACGATAGAAGTAACGGAAACACATATGCACAAATGGAATCATAACAAATGATTTAGTGAATAATAAAAGTGAGCATGCCTAAGCAAGATAGCTTTGTTGCTTTCCTTTAAATGGTTGAGTTGTCTCTTTACCCCGTAAGTTATACTATCAGTTATCTTTTAGTTGCAATATAGTTGTAGCTCTCTCCATATATTGCATAGTATTTTTTGTATGAAAGGTCAAAAAACGACTGTTACGAAAATGCATATACCAATATACCTACTTTAATATGTCATATGTGTATTTAGAATATCAAGTGAACATTACTTTTATATTTGAATCAGAAAATAATGGTAATTGTAGATATACTGGACAGGTTGAGTAAGGTACTACTTTAAGTTTTGTTTGTAGATCCTTTCTCAGAAATCTCAATTATTTTTTATTATTGTTCAATCCAAAAGCATTGTTTACCCTATATTATTCTAACATCGAAAAATATATGACATGCTACTGTTAGATTATTTTTATAATCTATATATTATAGGCTTACAAGTTAAAACAATTATATTTAATTGTTTATTCTATATTCGGACTAATTAAGTGGTCTAAAATAAAGAGTCCAAAGACATCTTATTGGGTATGGGCTATGTAATGTGTAATACCCATAGTAAGCCTTATTAAGGTTAATGGGGGTCTAATTACGCTACTATATAAAGAACATAATAGGGTTTTGATCCCCAAGGCTATTCAAAACCTCTACTCCTCCATTCCCATCAGGTTTGAGTGAGATGCGGCTAGAGGCGAATCAAGTCTATGGAAGATCAAGTCCTACAATCCGTAATCAAGAAGGAGGATATACGAGTTCCACGATCAAGTCTCTCAAGCGTATTTAAATTCAAGAGCTATGGAATCAGGTACACTTCCGTACTGCAGTTTTACATAGTAACCTTGATAATATTACGTAAAATGATCCGTGGTTATGCATTGATTTATGATTAGTCATTCTTCTTTACCAGAATCGCTCCGGGGAGATGCACTTAAGACTGTAGCCTACATACTAAATAGAGTATCTAGCAAAGCTGTAGACAAAACCTCTTATGAACTATGGACTGAGCAGAAACTCAGTATTAAGCATTTACATATTTGGGGTTGTCCAACTGAGGCAAGGCCTTATAGGTCACATGAAAATAAGCTGGACTCAAGAACTATTAATTGCTACTTTATTGGGTATCATGAAAGGACAAAGGGTTTTAAGTTTTATGATCCTTTATCAAAGTCCTTTTTCAAAACGGGAAATGCTAGATTTCTTGAGGATGTTGTGTTTGAGGGGAGGGATAAAGTTAGGGATGTTGTCTTTGAGGAAGAATCTATTTCTTTGCCTCATATAGTTCAAGACAACAATGTGGATATACCTATACCACCTTCTAATGAGAATCAAAATGATGCTCAAGAAGAGCAAACTCAACGACCTCAAGAAGAAGTGCCACTTAGGCGATCCACTAGAGAAAGAAGGAGTGCAATTCCAGATGATTATATTATATTTCTTCAAGAGCATGAGTTTGACATAGGGGTGATGGAAAATGACCCTGTCAATTTCCAACAAGTCAAACAAAGTGCAAATTGTGAAAAGTGGATTGATGCCATGAATGATGAGATGGAATCCATGAAGGTCAATAATATTTGGGATCTTGTCGAGTTGCCTGAAGGTGTGAAACCAATTGGTTGTAAATGGATATTTAAAACCAAAAGGGATTCTAAAGGCAACATCGAGAGATATAAAGCACATCTAGTGGCAAAGGGTTATTCTCAAAGGGAAGGCATTGACTATAAAGAAACTTTCTCTCCAGTACCATCGAAACATTCTTTTAGAATAATAATGGCACTTGTGGCTCATTTTGATTTAGAGATACACCAGATGAATGTTAAAATAGCTTTTCTCAATGGTAACATTGATAAAACCATATACATGACACAACCAGAAAACTTTGAAATAGGTGATTCAAAGTCTATGGTTTGTAAACTTAAAAAGTCCATCTATGGTGTAAAGCAAGCTTCACGTCTATGGAATCGCAAATTTCATCAGACTATTGTCTCATATGGTTTTGAGTCAAATGTTGTTGAAAAATGCATTACAAGTTCAGTGGGAGTAAATTTATATTTTTGGTGCTTTATGTCGATGACATATTATTGGCATGTAATGATATAGGCTTATTGCACGAAACTAAGAGATTTCTATCAAATCGTTTTGAGATGAAAGATCTTGGTGACGCCTCTTTTGTATTAGGAATTCAGATACATCGAGATCGCTCTCTAGGTATCTTTGGGTTATCATAAAAGAGCTATATCGAAAAGGTACTTGCCAGGTTTGGCATGAAAGATTGTGCATATATAAGTACTCCTGTTGCTAAGGGTGAAAAATTTAGTCTGAAACAGTGCCCTAAGAATGATCTCAAAAGAAAAGAGATATAGAACATTCCATATGCTTCGGCTATTGGGAGTCTTATGTATGCTCAAGTTTGTACCCGGCCATATTTGGCGTTCATTGTGGGTATGTAAATCAGATACTTGAGTAAACCCGGAATAGATCATTAGATTGCAGTCAAAAGGGTTATGAGGTACTTGCAAGGAACAAAAGACTATATGCTTGTTTATCAGATATCGGAAAATTTGGAGGTCATTGGGTATTCCGGCTCTGATCTTGGTGGTTGCATCGATACGAGAAAATCTACTTTTGGTTATATTTTTATGTTAACCGGGGGAGCTATATCTTGGAAAAGTGTTAAACAGTCACTCATAGCTCAATCTACCATGGAAGCAGAATTTATAGCTTGTTATAAGGCAACCAATCACGCTATATGGTTGTGGAATTTTGTCAACTGAGTTTTCGAACAATAATGGAATCTCTGAAGCTTCAAAACATATAGATATTAAGTATCTAGTTGTTATAGAGATAGTGCAAAATCAAATAGTATCCATTGAACACATAGGAACAAACTTTATGCTGGAAGACCCATTAACTAAAGCTTTGACACCTAAGGTCTTTCATGGGCATATTGCTCATATGGGTGTTGTCTCGTTAGAGGATGTTCAGTTTTAGTGGGAGTTTGTTTTTTGTTTCTTGATACTTGTTTTTATTGACACTACTATAATACATTATGTATTTTCAGATCTCTGCAGAATGAAGTTATTTTTATTATTTTATTTACTCTCTCTGTTGCTCTAAATGAGTTATCTTTCAGTTGTGGTTTGACATAAATATTGAAAGAATTAAGTTTGATCTCACTAAGGTATTTAAGGATCAATTGAAAATAGGCATGATTGAGATCACATTGCATGTAATTTCCAGTTACACATCCATACTTGATCTATGTCATTGAATATATTTGTGTAGTGATCATTGGGGATCAAGTTACGCTAATGTGACGAAGGTCGCTTTGGTTTTATATTTATATGTGAGATGGACCAGATTGTTTTATGAAGATGTTCTAAATGATAAACAAATTTTGTGCGCACATATGGTTATTGAATGTAATTGTTATTTGGAATAATTTGTGCCCAAGTGGGAGATTGTTAGATTATTTTTATAATCTATATATTATGGGCTTACAAGTTAAAATAATTATATTTAATTATTTATTCTATATTCAGACTAATTAAGTGGTCTAAAATAAAGAGTCCAAAGACATCTTATTGGGTATGGGCTATATAATGTGTAATACCTATAGTAAGCCTTATTAGGGTTAATGGGATCTAATTAGGCTACTATATAAAGAACATAATAGGGTTTTGGTCCCCAAGACTATTCACAACCTCTACTCCTCCATTCCCATCCCTTTGAGTGAGATACGGCTAGAAGCGAATCAAGTATGGGGAAGATCAAGTCCCACAATCTGTAATCAAGAAGGAGAATATACGAGTTCCACGATCAAGTCTCTCAAGCGTATTTAAATTCAAGAGCTATGGAATCAGGTACGCTTCCGCACTACAGTTTTACATAGTAACCTTGATAATATTGCATAAGATGATCTGTGGTTATGTATTGATTTATATCCAACAACTACTTCTCCTCTCTTTAATCGAGTTCCCAAAGAACTTAGTAAAAAAAGAACCTTAATTCCATTTAGATATCAAATAAATTTTCAAACAAACATTTTAATTTTATTTGATGGACTTGCAAGAAAATCATGGGTCTGCACATTTGAGTCCTCATATTTTTTGTTTTTATGTTACATACATGTTTGACGTCTATAACCAAGCATCTCAAGAATATCATAAAAGTCAGTTACAATCTCAGGCTTTCTCTGTTATAGGAGTGCTCTCTGTTTCAACAGCACAGTCTAACTACAAAAAACACAAAGAAAAATAAACATAAGAAAATTTGTAGGCAAAAAAGTATATTTAATATAAAAGATTTAACATTATTAATTATGTGAATTTTTTACGAATGAAAAGATTTCTATGGGCTCAAGGGCGTTATACACTCACGTCATTAATAACTTGCAAAAGCTTTTTTGTTAGTTTTCATTTTTTGGCTTTGTATAAATGATATTGTCTACCTAAGTACGGAGATCATTTTGCACATGCCAAACTTCTTCTCGATGAGCTCCTTCACATTTATAATTTTCTTGGAACAATCCCTAGCACTTGTTGCTACCTCAAATAGCGAAAAACGCTATTTCAGTGGTTTATCGAGGTCTCGAGCCTCATGAGTTTTAGTTCAAGCTGTAATTACATAGAATTTTCAACAAATATATAAAAAAAAATTAATATACATTTGTGTTTTTAATAAAATATCAATACACAATTCATATTTATTCTTTGTCTCTTTTTCTTTTCTATACTAAATATTATGTTAGGTACAATTGATGACCAAACCACTTTCAATCCGGTTTATGTTAGTAAGAATTTAAAATACTTATTATAAATATATATATATACATATATTGGAAATATAGTATAGATACACCAAGAGAAGAAGAGAAAGAGAGAAGAAGAGAGAATATATTATTTTCAAGTATGTTTACAAGCTCCGTTTAGATGATACATAAACTTGATACATTAACTTGATACATGAACTTGATACATGAACCTGATACATGAACCTGATACATGAACTTGATACATGAACTTGAGAAGTCAACGGACTCATATTTATGAAAGATCAAAAGATTAAATCGAGAAAGTTCTAGGGACATCCATTCACAACACTCCCTATTGGATGTCCATTTTTCGATAATTGTGCCTCGTTAAAACCTTTCTAGGAAAAAACCCATTGGAAAAAAAATCCTAGTAAAAGAAAAAGAGTACATCGATTATGAAAATTTAGTTCAAGTCCTTAAGTCGACGCATGCCAATCTTATGTACCAACTTCTCAAAAATTGATGGAGGTAGTGACTTCGTGAATAGATCTGCAAGGTTGTCACTTGATCGAATCTGTTGGACTTCAATTTCTCCATTCACTTGAAGATCATGTGTGAAGAAAAACTTGGGGGATATATGTTTAGTATTATCGCCTTTGATATATCCTTCCTTTAACTACTCGATGCATGTTGTATTTCCTTCAAACATTATTGTCGAAACTTTCCTGTCATGATTCATGCCACATGACTCCCTAATATGCTGACATATTGATCTCAACCAAACACATTCTCGACTAGCTTCATAGATTGCAAGAATTTCTGCATGATTAGAAGAGGTAGCAACCAAATATTGTTTCACCGATCGCCATGAGATGGTCGTATCTCCATAAGTGAACAAATAACCTGTTTGTGATCGAGCTTTATCGGGATCAGATAAATATCCTGCATCTGCATAACCAGTTAGCACTGCTTTGGATTTATTAGAATAAAATAATCCCATATCAGTTGTGCCTCGAAGGTATCAAAAAATATGTTTAACTCCATACCAATGCCTCCGAGTTGGAGCGCAACTATGTCTTGCTAATAGATTTACAGAAAATGCAATGTCTGGTCCTGTATTATTAGCAATATACATAAGTGCACCGATAGCACTAAGGTAAGGTACTTCAGGACCGAGTGCCTCTTCATTTTTCTCCTTTGGCTGGAACACATCCTTTTTCTTATCAAGTGATCGAACAACCATGGGGGAACTGAATGGATGTGATTTATCTATGTAAAATCGTTTAAGTAATTTTTCAGTATATGTTTATTGGTGAACACAAATTTCATCTCTCAAATGTTCAATTTGAAGTCCAAGACAAAATTTTATTTTTCGAAGATCTTTTATTTCAAATTTTGCCTTAATATGATTAAACGGTTTTCAGGAGCTCTTCAGGAGTTCCAATTATATTTAAATCATCAACATTGTTGGGAATATGTTGTGAACTTGATGATTTCATTAACAAAACACCTTAGTAGATTTAACTTAGTGAAAAATATAGCACTCGACGGATGATCAGATACAGTCCCAACGGATGACTCAATACAGTCCCGACGGATGATGATTTGACATCCATCGAGTGAGTAGCTTATGTAACAATAAGTCATGTAGCACATTTCTGTAAACAACTTTGTATAGATTCTGTAGTAGCATATAAGTCATGTTGACTTTAATTAGATATGCAGGATAGGTTGATTAATTGTAAAGATAAGATGTCTTGTAATTCTGCATAAGTGAAATGAAGTCAAGTGTCAAATAGCTACCCAACGGATGATCAACAAAGCCACCGATGGATGATCAACAAGGCAACCCGACGGATGATCAATTCAAACATCTGTTGACAGTGACAATACAGTCACATGCGTCGAGTGTTTGTAAAAGGAATGTGGCAGCCTATTCAACTGGGTTTTTGAGAACAAAGAAGCATTACCATTTCCATGCTATTATGAAGATATTCAAAGATGCTGGAATAGAGTAGTGAAGCAGCATAGTATTAGTCTTGATAGGTTTTGTTTTATTATCTTGTCTTATTACTATATAATCTTGGTGATATATAAACCAAGAGTAGCAAGTATAACAACAACAAGACTAAGCAAGTATTTTTCTCAGAGAAACAATTGTAAGCTGTATCATTTAGCATTTTTCTGTAAGTTTAGTTGTTCTTATTTGTATGCAGCTGTGAGCTATTCAAAGCTTCACAGGGTTCTCTCGATATTTATATATATCTCTGGCGGATACATTCAAATCCACCAGAAAGTTTTAAAGACTTGAGTTTTTATTACTTTGTGTTTTGATTCATTTTAACTTATCATTCCGCACTTTGCAAATCAAACACTCGCATATATAATTTGAGTAAAAACATTTTATAATTCAGAAAAATTTTCAAGAATTCCATTCAACCCCCCTTCTGTAATTCTTGTTGCATTGTTAGGGAATAACAATTGGTATCAGAGCAAGCTCTTGAAGAACAAAGAGTTTAAAGATCACAATAAACAGCAAGATGAACAAGAAAGATGTTGGAGTCAAGATTCCTTTTCTGGACAAAGATAATTACCATCACTGGAAGGTAAAGATGCATCTTCATTTACTTTCTCAAGATAAGGCCTGTGTGGATTGCATAGAGAGAGACCCTCATGTACCAATGAGAGCTGCAACTAGAAATGAGCCATCAATTCCCAAGCCAAGGCATGAATGGTCAGATCCTGATATTGAACAAGTCAGGAAAGACAAGAAGGCCATGAATATTCTGTTCAATGGAGTTGATGGTGATATGTTTGACAACATCATCAATTGTAAAACTGCCAAGGAAGTTTGGGATACAATTCAGATTATCTGTGATGGCACTGAACAAGTTAGAAAAAATAAGATGTAGTTACTAATTCAACAATATGAGCATTTCCACTTTGAAGAAGGTGAAACTCTCACTGATATCTTTAGTATATTTCAAAAGCTACTAAATACTCTAAAGCTGCATGAAGAGTATACCAAACCAAAGATTCTAACCTCAAATTTCCGAGATCCCTACAAAAAGAATGGAAACCAATGACAGTCTCCTTGAGAAATTTACAAGAATACAAGGAGTTTACACTAGAGAGACTGTATGGCATTCTAAAGACTTATGAGATTGAAATAGAGCAAGATAAAAGAATGGAGGAAGGAAGAAAGAAAGGAGGGACCACTGTACTGGTTGCTGAGTTAGAGAACGAGAAGGAGATGAAGATAGAAGCTGTTGAGTCTACTTTAAAGGTCTGTGAAAACAAGGGCAAGGGGCTGGTAGCAGAAAATGAAGATTCTTTGAGCCAAGATAATATGGATGACATTGATGAACATCTAGCTTTTCTTTCCAGAAGATTTGCCAAGCTCAAGTTCAAAAAGAACTTTGGAGCAGCTAAGCCAAATAGAAACATGGTGGATAAATCAAAATTCAAATATTTCAAATATGGCTTGGAAGGGCACTTTGCCAGTGAGTTCAGAAAGTCAGATTCCAGCAAGAAGAAGTTTGAGCCTGTGGATTATAAACAGAAGTATTTTGAGTTGCTCAAACAAAAGGAAAGGGCTTTCATTACACAAGAAAATAACTGGGCAGCAGATGGTCTGGATGAGGATGAGGATGTCAGCTATATTAATCTAGCCCTAATGGCCAAGTCTGATGAAACAGAGACAAGTTCTTCAAGTAATCAGGTAATCACCACTAACCTAGCACATTTATCTAAAGTTGAGTGTAATGATGCTATCAATGACATGTCTACAGAATTATATCATTTGCGCGTTACACTTAAGTCTCTCACTAAGGAAAATGCTAAAATTAAAGAAAACAAATTGTTTTTAAGTGAGAAGAATAATGTGCTAGAGTCTCACTTTATTGAATTTGAAAAATTGAGAATTAAGTGTAAGATTGCTAAGGATGAATTAATTGAGTCCTTGAAGAAAGAAGAGATTGTGAAGAAGCAGCTTGAACGAGAAAAGGAGGTAATTAAGGCATTGAAAACATCTAGAGATGTTCATGCTCAAATCAACAAAGTTTAAGGTATTGAATCCTTTTGTGATGCAGCCTGGAAGAAGAATAAGGAGAAGCTGGAATCCAATTTGGTTGAAGGATATCTAATAGATGTAGACTCGACGGATGATGAGAGTCATCCGTTGGATAACCAAAAGGATTATCCGTCGAGTGACATAAATCCTCATCCGTCAGTTGTGAGCAAACCTGTGAGTAAAGCCAAACTTGCCAAGTTAAATGAAAAATATGGATCAGTTTCCAAAAACTTTATTTCAGGAGAATCTAGTCAAGTGAAGAAGGACAAGAAAGTGAATGTTGGTCATCTATCTATCAAGCAATTGAATGACGGACTAGAAAAGATTGAGGTTAAAATAGAGACTAAAAGGAAAAACAATAGAAATGGAGAAGTAGGGATTAACAAACATAGCAACTACACACCTGATAAATATGCTCCTAGAAAAATATGTGTTAAGTGTGGTAGTGCTAATCATTTGTCTGTTAATTGCAAACTGGCCATGCCTACTCCTATGTCTATACCCTCCCCTTTTCCCAACATGAATGCCATGCCTATGAATGTTATGTCTACACAGAATATGAATGCACAATTTTCTAATATACCATTTGCACCTAATCCTTATTATGTTGCATTTAGTATGCCTCAAATTCCATTTAGCATGCCCTACTGGAATAATATGTTTGTCAATAGCATGCCATTTCCTGTTAATCAAAATATGCATGATAATTCTGTTTTAATGAATGGTTTCAAAGGTCCAACTCAGATGACTAAGGATGAATCTAATATCCCCAAGTCAAATGAGATCAAACCTAAGAAACAGAAGAAGAAAGCTAACAAGGCAGGACCCAAGGAAACTTGGGTACCAAAATCAACTTGATTTGATTTTAATGTGTACAGGGAAACGGAAAGAATCTGTGGTACTTGGATAGTGGTTGTTCAAGACACATGACTGGTGATTCTACCCTGCTTACAGAGTTCAAGGAGAGAGTTGTCCCAAGTATTACTTTTGGAGATGACGGTAAGGGTTATACTGTGGGATATGGCTTGATTTCAAAAGACAATGTCATCATTGAGGAGGTTGCCTTAGTGGATGGTCTCAAGCACAATTTGTTGAGTATCAGTCAGCTTTGTGATAAAGGCAATTCAGTAACCTTCAACTCAGAAGCCTGTGTTGTGACAAACAAGAGGAGCAATAAAGTGGTTCTTCCTAGAGTGAGAAAAGGAAATGTGTACCTAGCTGACTTCAACTCATCAAATGCGGAATCTATTACTTGTCTTCTCAGTAAAGCAAGTCAAGATGAAAGTTGGCTATGGCACAAGAAGCTATCCCATCTAAACTTCAAGACCATGAATGAGCTTGTAAAGAAAGAACTGGTTAGAGGAATTCCTCAAGTGGAGTTTTCTAAGGATGGACTGTGTGATGCTTGCCAAAAGGGTAAACAAATCAAAGCATCATTCAGAAAGAAGCTTGATTCAATAATTGAAGAACCTTTGCAACTGCTGCACATGGATTTGTTTGGACAAGTCAATGTGTTGTCCATCTCTAGAAAAAGATTTTACCTAGTAATTGTAGATGATTTCTCAAAGTTCTGTTGGACATATTTCCTTAAGTCTAAAGATGAGGCTAGTGAAATCATCATCAATCACATAAGGCAAGTCAACAATCATCCTGATTTTAAAGTTAGAAGAATCAGGAGTGGCAATGGAACTAAGTTCAAGAATTCTATCATGAGAGCATTTTGTGAAGAAAATGGGATTTTGCATGAGTTTTCAGCAGCAAGAACTCCACAACAAAATGGAGTAGTAGAATGAAAGAACAGATCACTTATTGAAGCTGCAAGGACAATGCTTGAAGAATCTAAGTTACCAACATATTTTTGGGCTGAAGCTGTAAATACTGCATGCCATACTCAGAATATTTCTCTGGTTAATCAAGCAAAATGCATGACTCCCTATCAATTGTTCAAGAACAAGAAGCCAACTCTAAATTTTCGTCATGTCTTTGGCTGCAAATGTTATATCTTGAGAAATCAAACTGATCAGAATGGGAAGTTTGATGCTAAAGTAGATGAAGGAATTTTTGTTGGATATGCTGTTGGGAAAGCATACATAGTCTACAATCTGAGAACCAACATTGTTGTGGAATCAATACATGTTGTGTTTGATGATAAAAAGATTGAAGGACTACAAGATGGAGATTACCATGAGGGCCTCAAATTTGACAATGTGGAGATGGTTAGTGATGACAGTGATGATGAAAGTGATCAAGAAACAATATCAAAGGATAATGCAGAAAAATCTACTACCAATGAAGCATAAAATTCAACATCTATCGAGTTGCAAAACACTTCATCCGTCGGGAGACAATCTGCTTTATCCGTCGGGAGACAACCAGCTTCATCCGTCGGGCATCAAAATTCACCATCCGTCGGGTCATCAAAAGAAGCTGAAAGTCATAATAGATCACTTACAGAAAGTTCCCCTTTCTCAAATCAAAGATCCATAAACTCAGGGGGAGTTTCTAATAATCAAAACTCAATCACACATCAAGACAACAATGATGCATCTTCATCTAGAGCTAATCTACCTCAACAAAGGAAATGGACAAAGGATCATCCCCTTGAGCTCATCATTGGTGATGTATCTTCTAGAGTTCAAACAAGGAGAGCAACTCAAGAAGAATGTCTATATAGCAGTTTCCTATCTAAGGAAGAACCAAAGAAGGTAGAAGAAGCTTTGTTGGACCCTGATTGGATTTTAGCTATGCAGGAGGAGCTAAGCCAATTTGAAAGGAATAAGGTATGGAAGCTGGTACCCAAGCCTAAAGGAAAGAAACTAATAGATACCAAATGGGTATTCAGAAACAAGATGGATGAAAATGGCATAGTGGTCAGGAACAAAGCTAGATTGGTTGCTAAGGGCTATTGTCAACAAGAAGGAATAGATTTTGATGAAACCTTTGCTCCTGTTGCAAGACTTGAAGCCATTAGAATCTTCTTAGCTTATGCAACCCATGCTAATTTCAAGGTTTATCAAATGGATGTCAAAAGTGTCTTTCTGAATGGATATTTGGAGGAGGAAGTCTATGTCAGTCAGCCTCCTAGTTTTGAAGATCCAAATTTTCCAGAATATGTCTACTATCTTTTGAAAGCACTTTACGGACTGAAGCAAGCACCTAGAGCCTGGTATGACACTTTGTCAAAGTTTCTTTTAGAGAATCACTTCACTAGAGGTACTGTAGACAAAACTGTATTCTTTAGAAATGTTAATGGCTCTAGCATACTTATTCAAATTTATGTAGATGACATTATTTTTGGCTCTACAGATGAAAAAATTTGCAAAAAGTTTACCAAATTGATGCAAAGTAAGTATGAAATGAGCATGATGGGAGAACTAACTTACTTTCTTGGGTTGCAAGTTAAGCAAGTTAATTATGGAATATTCATTAGTCAAACTAAATACATTTATGATCTTTTAAAGAAGTTTGATCTAATGGATTGCATATCTGCAAAAACTCTCATGGCAACTGCAACTAAGCTTGAATTAAACACTACTGAAAAGTCTGTGGATATTTCAAGTTATAGGGGCATGGTTGGCTCACTTCTGTACTTAACAGCTAGTAGGCCAGATATAATGTTTGCTACGTGTCTTTGTGCTAGATTTCAGGCTGATCCTAGAAAATATCACTTAGTAGCTATTAAGAGAATTTTCAGATATCTCAAGGGAACACCAAAACTTAGTGTTTGGTACCCTAGAGATTCTGGTTTTTATCTAACTGGTTATTCAGATGCAAATTATGCAGGTTGTAGAATTGATAGAAAAAGTACAACAGGAACCTGACAATTTCTAGGAAACAAGCTTGTGTCCTGGTTCAGTAAAAAGCAAAATTCAGTTTCTACTTCTACAACTGAAGCTGAATAGATTGTTGCTGGCAGTTGTTGTGCACATATTTTATCGATGAAAAACCAATTGCTAGACTATGGCCTGCAAGTGGAAAGAATTCCTATTTTCTGTGATAACACAAGTGCAATTGCCATCACTGAAAATCCAGTACAGCATTCAAGAACAAAGCACATAGACATCAAGTACCACTTCATAAGGGAACATGTAATGAATGGTACTGTGGAACTACATTGTGTTCCAAGTGAAAAGCAGCTTGCAGATATATTTACCAAGCCACTGGACGAATCCACATTTTCAAGGTTGGTAAGTGAGTTAGGTATGCTTAATTACTCTTGAATCTTTTCAGATAATTTGCAAGTTATAATGCAACCAGAAATTTAATTGATTTTTCAGTCTTGGATGAAATTTTGGCTAAGTCAAAACTTACATCTCGACGGATGATCATTATCCATCGAGTTTGATCATCCGTCGGTATACAATTTGTTAATAAAATCAATTATTTTTCTGGAATATTTTATGTCTCGACGGATATCTGAGTTAACCTCATCCGTCGAATTGTCTTATTCTTAGTCGTTGATTCTCTGAACATTATCCATCGAGTATACTTACAGTTTGTAAGCATAACACGACGGATAATTGATGGATTTTTTACAGTTTATTTTTAAACGGCTATTTTGGGCAATTCTTATTGGTTACTTTATTATTTTTTCCAGTTATTTTTGATATAGTATAAAAGCATAATTCATTTTCATTGTTTTTCTTTTATCATTCTCAAATCATTTGCTCTAACTTCTCTCTTTCTCAAAAGCAATTATCATCTCTCTCTATGCAATTTTAACTCTCTAACAATGGCACCAGTCGTCAAGATCATGTCTCAAACTGGATTTATCTATGAGAAGAACAACTTCACGGCTTTAGTGAACAAGGGGATTCAGCAGTCTGGCAACTACCATAAAATGATGGATTTTGTGAAGAACTGCAAACTCAACTATGCCATGCTGGAATCACCCACCATTTACTGTGAGGTTGTTGAAGAAATGTGGACGACTGCAACATCACTTTCACTATTAAAGGTAAGGAATTCTGTGTTAATAGTGATATTGTTAAAGCATGCTTCAAGTTTCTTGATAATACTATCACTACTCCACACACAGACACTGATATTGTTAATATGCTTAATTCCATGGGCTATGCACTCTCTACTTCTAAATTAAGTGAAATTAAGAGATTGGGTCTTCGGAAGGAATGGAGTAATCTGTGTGATGTAGTCACTAAAGTATTTTCTGGTAAAATAGCAATTTTGATTCAGTTAATATCTCTTTGCTTAACATGTTTTATATGCTAGTAACTGATAAATTTTTCAACTTTAATGATCTGGTAATATTTCAGTTGGGGTTTAAGTTAGGGGAACTGAATAAGATGGGTAAAAATGTTTACTATGCTAGATTTTTAATGATGCTTGCTAACCACCTCTCTGAGGATATTGTGCTTGAGAACCTAACCAACAAGTTAGATTGTTGGGTTCAAGAAAGGAGAATTATTGCAGATTTGAACAGGGAAAACCATCACAAAGAGGTGCCACTCTTCTACTACCCAATAATGGAAGCACCTCAGGCCAGTGAGGTAATTTCCACTGTCTCTACTCTTCCAACCTTACAAACTTCTTTGTATTCTAGTATAGCTTTAACAACTGTGTCATTGACCCAAGAGTTGCCTACCCAAGCTACCAAATCTAAAATTTCAAAAATAAAGACAAAGAAAGCCCCCTCTGGTGTCTCTCAAAAGATGCCAGTTGTAAAATCCACCAAACCTAAAGAGGGGAGTGTGAAGGTGGGTAAGAAAGGTGAGGGACAGGGTGGACATCAAAGAAACCCTAATGATAAAGTTGGAGAGGTGAGTGTTTTCCAGCTTAGCCACACTGCAGTTTCCCAATAAACTGCAGTGCTTAATAAGGATATAAGCTCATTACTAGTTGCATCCTCCCAAAAGGATGTGACTATTGAACATTACTCTCAGCCAAGAGCACAGGCCAAAAGGGTAAGGGACACAAACTCACCCCAAACTTATACTAGAAAGAAGAAATCAAAGATCTTTGGGGATGCACAGGGTTCACAAACTGTGCAAACTGGTGCTAAAGACACAGTCACTGCACCTTCTCAAAGTCAGGTTGATATGACTCCAATAAATGTGGAGTCAAAGCCAAAATCTCTAATAATAGAAGCACCTGAAACACCAAATTCTCCCACACATTCTTTGGATGTTGACATGATAAACACATCACTTCCAAATTCTCCATCTTTAACTCTCATGGAGAAGCCAAAAATCCAAGCCGTTCACCGGGGCTTCGGTCGCCGGCAAATGTGAATATTCCACCCAAAAGTTTTCTTATGCCGATTATGATTTATTAGCAAAGAGACGAAGGAGCATAATCTTCTAGATGATTTGTTAGCTCACTTGCCATTTCTTTCTGAGACTGTTGAGACATCTGTGCCAAAATTTTCATCAATCTGTACAGAGTCCACAATAGTCTCCACTTCAAACTCATTTATTTCTACTCTCTCGATGGATATTGCTCATCCGTCGAGTAGTGATTGTATCCCGATGGATGTGCCTAATAGCAGTCATCCGTCGGTTAGCAATACTACTACCCCGATGGATATCTCTTATCCGTCGACTGTCTCTGCACAGCTTCAAATCTCTTCAATTCTTACAAGTGCAGAAGACTTAGTAGTAGTGCAATCACTCCTAGGACTGAGGGAAGGGAGTGAAATGAGTGAGAGTCTGGGTTGCTCTCAGTAAAAAGGAGAGGAAAAGAGTGAACCAATGTAGTCCATTTCTTCAGGACTAGCAAAAGTGAGTGTGAGGAGTCCCACCTTAGATGGTGAAGGTGAGGGTGTGAGGGTGGGGAGCCAATGTGAGACCTTGATGCAACAAAAGAGAGATCATGAGAGAAATACAGGTATAAGAGTGATAAGGATGGAAACCATTGTAAGTGAGTCAATGAATGTCAATGATGCAGAAAGGGAAAGGCTATTTCAGCAAGAATATCAAGTTGTTATAGATTTTATTTCCCTGGATGCTGAGACATTTACTCACCCTGTGACAGCTTACCAAACTCTAGCTGTACAGGGCAATGAGAAGGTTGAAAGATTGATGAACTTGGTGCATACTACACAATCTTTACAAAGAGCAAAGGATGCAATCACTGTTATGCCTTCTAACATTGGCAGTGATTTTGAACTGGATGAAACTTCTTTTGGGGATGCTGGTGGGGATGATGAGGAAGATAGCATGAACATAGGGGGAGATGCAGATGTTCCTGCCTGGATGCTAACAAAAGAATGCTCCTACTCACATCTCCAATCAACACTATTCAAGCTAATTCATGACACCCAAGCAGCCATTCAGGCATCTTCCAATGCCAGCACAAAGAAGCTACTCACAACACATCTTGAAGCACTCCAGCTGCATAAAATTCAAGCCCTCCAATACAGATTGTGGATGCAATCAAGCAAGAAATTTCTGAATTAAAGCAGGATATCATAGAAAGGTTGGATGCTAGACTTCCTGCTACCACCATGATTGAAATAGTTCAAAAACTAAGGAATGAGGCTGATATTAATAGGAAAGTTGAGGACATGGACTCAAGATTCTCTGTTGTAAAGAAGTCAATGGCCAAGATACTTAACAATCAAGAAACTCAAACTGCACTACTCCAACAGTTGGTGGCTGCTCAACTCCCTCCCACACAACTTGATGATAACAAAAAGGGGGAGAAAGCCTCAAGTGAGGGGGAGAAACAGCTCAACATTCAAGTTAGCAAAGTAATTGTGCCTACAATTGCTTTCACTAAGCCACCAACTAAAGACATCATTGATCTGATTAATGAAGCAGCAACCACATTGAAAGCAGCTGAAAAGAAGCAGTTGAGTCCAATCAACTGGGAGAAGATTGATGAGGGTATTCAAAAGAGGTTTGGTCTAGCAAAGAAGTAAGAAAAATTAGTCATTCATCACTCTCAAGTCAGGCAAATCTCTGTGACTGATATGAGCATGAATAATCTGGAAAGAGGCCAGCCATCCTGCACCAAATCTCCAAAGGCTGAACTAATTTTGAAGCCAAAGGTGAACTATCCAAAATCTTCACTAGAGAACCCTTTGGACACAGTGTATGAGACACCAAAGCCTAATAAGAAGAGATGTTGGCCAGGTCTATAGCATTCTACAAGGATCCTGTAGATTCAGTTCTAAAAAGGAGAATTGCCAAGATTTTCAGAAATGGTAAGGAAATTTGTGTGGTGGCTGGACACCCTCATTTTGCTGAAGCAAAAAGGGAAGCAAAGGCAAGATTGAAGCAAGAAAAGAAGCAAGCTGCTCTAGATGCTAAAAAGCTCAAACAAAAGAAGGAGCAAGCTGCTATCTTGGCCAAGTCACAAGCTGTGAAACCCACACAACAAATTTCTGCACAACCATCTGCAAACGCTGAATCTCAAGATCAAGTAATGCAAAATGAACCTCCACAGACAAAGAAGCCAAGGTACAAGCAAAGAATCAAGAGAAAATTGGATTTCAGTGATGAGGAGATGGAAGGATACTTTCCCAAAGAGTCTACTTCTACAATAACTCAAACATCCATGCCCTCTGTGGCACATGAAGAATTCAAGATAGATCCATCCAAGAATTTTCATGGTGAACCTATCATTCCAAAGGATGAGCCAATAGACTGGGATAGTCTACCAATTCCTGAACTCAATCTACCTCATTTCATGAAGCCAAAGAAGACAAAGAAAAGAGCAGTCAAGACAGTGAAACCCTCAACTCTCATATCCAAGTCCCTAATCAAAGCTAAAAAAAAGTCAACAAAGGAGATATTATGTACATCTGTGACATTAAGGAATTCTCTGATCTAAACCTCTATCTAGATGAACTGGAAGAAGTTAGAGGAATTGATGCTTACAGGAATCTACCTGAAATGTTGGTATTCAAGTACAAGGGAGGAAAAGAGATATAATGGCCATTTCACAGGATCTTTTAAGAGAGCCAATATGTGCTGATAAAGGTTTATTCATCCTTTAAGAAGAACTTTGGATTCAATGTGATAGCTAGAAGACTAGTTCTAAAGAAGATTGAAGAACTGAGGAGTATTAGAGCCAAGGATGCACTCCCAAAGACTCTAACTGTTCCTTACACTGGAAGTAGAGTGCATCTAAGGCCCTACTGGCTGATGGAATTCATAGATGACAAGGGAGTTAGAAGATTCTTCGGATTAGAGGACCAGTTGAGCATCTCTAGCAATGAGACTCTTCTGGAAATGCAAGGAATGCTAAATCTCTCAGAATCTGATGAACTTGAGTTCCACAGACAGCTCCAAAATCAGATAGAAGAAAACAACAGGAAGCTTGGGAAGAGATGCAGATCATCAAGGAAATAGATCAATCTGCTCAGACTAGAGGAGCACGTTGAAAAAGACTGTGAGCAAATCTTTGTACACTTTGCCTTGTAAATTTTTCAAGTGATTATTGCAGCATTTTTTAGTTCTATCTACTATCTTTTAAATTTGTATTTTTAGGGTGTTTTGTTATTATCAAGTTTCTCTTAATTTATGACTACAATTCTAGTAGGCATAAATTGGGGGAGATTGTTGGGAATATGTTGTGAATTTGATGATTTCATTAACAAAATACCTTAGTAGATTTAACTTAGTGAAAAATGTAGCACTCGACGGATGATCAGATACAGTCCCGACGGATGACTCAATACAGTCCCGACGGATGACTCAATACAGTCCCGACGGATGATGATTTGACATTCATCGAGTGAGTAGCTTATGTAACAATAAGTCATGTAGCACATTTCTGTAAAAACATTTGTATAGATTCTGTAGTAGCATATAAGTCATGTTGACTTTAAAGATATGCAGGATAGGTTGATTAATTGTAAATATAAGATGTCTTGTAATTCTGCATAAGTGAAATGAAGTCAAGTGTCAAATAGCTACCCGACGGATGATCAACAAAGCCACTGACGGATGATCAACAAGGCAACCCGATGGATGATAATCATGAACCCGGTGGATGATCAATTCAAACATCTGTTGACAGTGACAACACAGTCACATGCGTCGAGTGTTTGCAAAAGGAATGTGGCAGCCTATTCAACTGGATTTTTGAGAACAAAGAAGCATTACCATTTCCATGCTATTATGAAGATACTCAAAGATACTGGAATAGAGTAGTGAAGCAGCATAGTATTAGACTTGATAGGTTTTGTTTTATTATCTTGTCTTATTACTATGTAATCTTGATGATATATAAACCAAGAGTAGCAAGTAGAACAACAACAAAACTAATAAGTATTTTTCTCAGAGAAACAATTGTAAGCTGTATCCTTTAGCATTTCTCTGTAAGTTTAGTTGTTCTTATTTGTAAGCAGCTGTGAGCTATTCAAAGCTTCATAGGGTTCTCTCGATATTTATATATATCTCTGGTGGATACATTCAAATCCACCAGAAAGTTTTAAAGACTTGTGTTTTTATTACTTTGTGTTTTGATTTATTTTAACTTATCATTCCGCACATTGCAAATCAAAACACTCACATATATATTTTGAGTTAGAACATTTTAGAATTCAGAAAAAGTTTCAAGAATTTCATTCAACCCCCATTCTGTAATTCTTGTTGCATTGTTAGGGAATAACAAACTATACAACAACTATAGTGAATGAACACTCAGTCTTCTTTATAAATACACATGGACAAATGGGATTATTTATATATCGTTCCCTTAACAAGTACTCGCTTAACCTTTGGTACCACATTCGACCAGACTGTTTTAATCCATATATTGACCTTTGCAACTTGATCGAGTAAAGGTCGCGAGAATGTGGTCTATATGCTTCTGGTATTCGGAATCCTTCAGGGATCCTCATATATACATCTTTTTCAAGAGAACCATACAAATATGCTGTCACAACATCCATTAGACGCATTTCTAATTTTTCAATCACTGAAAGGCTGATAAGATAATGAAAGGTCGTTCCATCCATTACAGGAAAATATGTTTCCTCATAATCAATGCCTGGTTTTTGCGAAAAACCTTGAGCAACTAGACGTGCTTTGTATCTTACAATTTCATTTTTATCATTTCTCTTTCGCACAAATACCCATTTGAAACCAACAGGTTTTGTCCCTTCAGGGGTTCAGACTACAGGTTCAACCACTTTATGTTTATTAAGTGAGCTCAATTCATTTTCAATTGCTTCTTTCCACTTTGGCCAATCATTTCTACGTCGACATTTATCAACGGATTTTGGTTTAAGATCCTTATTTTCTGTCATTATATCGAGCACTACATTATATGCAAAATTTTCATCGACGGCAGTGTCATATCGGTTCCATCTCTTTCCTGTGACAACATAATTAATTGAGATCTCTTCACTTTCAACATTTTCAGGTACCTGGTCCTCTTTTGAGGTTTTATCTATCGTGTCATAGGTCTCTTGAGGAGTCTCTTCTGGAGATTTTATTTCCTCTATTTGGGCATCTCCACTTTTTATCCCTTTTCTTTTTCGAGGGTTTTTGTCTTTGGAACCGATCGGCCTACCTCGCTTCATGCGAGGTCCTGATTCACTTGCTTTGATTATTTGTCCTTCTGGGACTTCTATCTTTGCAGGAGCATTTTCAGCTGGTATGTGTGACTTAGTCACTCTATTTATATTAGTGAATGCATCAGGTAATTGATTTGTAATGCTTTGTAACTGGGTTATTTTCTGAACTTCTAGTTCACTCTGATTTATACGAGGATCATAAATATTTAATGTTGATGCATTCCATGTAATTTCTTTTTCCAGCAGTTTATTTTCTCCCCCTGATTTTAAGATAATCTTGTTTTCTCCCCCTAATCTTGGAAAAAGTGTTTCATCAAAATGACAGTCAGCATACCTTGCTGTAAACATATTACCGGTCAAAGGTTCGAGATACTTTATTATATAGGGAGATTCATAACCGATGTATACCCCTAATCTTCTTTGGGGACCCATCTTTGTACGTTGTGGTGGAGCAATAGGGACATATACAGCACACCCGAAAGTCCTAAGATGGGAAATATTAGGCTCTCTTTCAGAGGCCAATTGTAAGGGAGAAAATTTATGATAACTTGTGGGTCTGATGCGTATAAGTGCTGCTGCATGTAAAATAGCATTCCCCCAAACTAAAATTGTGAGATTTGTTCTCATAATTAAAGGTCTAACAATCAATTGGAGTCTTTTAATAAATGATTCCGCAAAACCATTTTGTGTGTGAACATGAGCAACAGGATGTTCAACTGTTATTCCAATTGACATACAATAATCATTAAATGCACGTGAAGTAAATTCCCCAGTATTATCTAAATGGATTGTGTCAATATTATGATCCGGGAACTGTGCTCTTAATCGAGTTATTTGTGCAAGTAGTCTCGCAAACACCAGGTTACGAGATGATAATAAGCACACATGTGACCGCCTTGTTGATGCATCAATTAGTACCATAAAATATTTAAATGGTCCACATGAAGGGTGAATGGGCCCACATATGTCACCCTGAATACGTTCCAAAAATCTCGGAGATTCAACTCCTATTTTTGCTGGAGAGGGCTTAATAATCAACTTTTCTTGAGAACAAGCAGCACAAGAGAATTCATTAGTCTGAAAAATGTTCTGATTTTTCAGTGGATGCCCATTTGAGTTTTCAATAATTCTCCGCATCATACTTGATCCCGGATTTCCCAACCGGTCATGCCAAACCATAAAATTATTTGTATCAATAAACTTCTGGTTTATGATAGCATTTGCTTCAATAGTACGAATATTTGTATAATATAATCTGGAAGTAAAGGCGGGTAGTTGTTCCTTGATACTTTTCCTACCCGAAATGATGCATATGATATTAAGGAATTCTTTATTCTCTTTACTCATTGTTTCGACATGATATCCATTTCTGCGAATATCTTTAAAACTTAATAAATTTCTTTGTGAGTTCGGAGAGATTAATGCATCATTTATAATAAAAAATTTTCCTTCAGGTAACAAAAGATGAGCTCTTCTCGAGCCTTCGATTATACTTGTACTTCCAAAAATTGTATAGACATTACTTTTACATTTTTGTAGATGAGTAAAATATTTTTCTTTTTTAAGAATGGTGTGAGTAGTTGCACTATCCACAAGACAAATATCTTCATTTATTTTGTGATTAGTGCGAGAATGAGAAATATCCATAGCACTTCAAATAAAAGTACATAGAATTAGTAACTTAATAATAATCATCATAAAATGTCTCACACATAAAAAAACTTCCATCCAAACAATTATTTATATCATATCCGTATCATTCATATTGCCGCTTCCTTCAGGAATTTCATAAAAATCAGACGCATCTAAATGTGTCATGTCAGAGGGGTTGTACTCGGGTCCTTCATTCTGGAAAGCTAAATTTGCTTCAGCAATCTTTCCTTTCTCCTTCCGGGATGCTTTCTATAGGTCAGCTAAGTGCTTAGGCGTTCGACAGGTACGCGACCAATGATCCTTCATACCGTATCTATAACAAATATTCTCAACATTCTTTTGCTATTTCTTATCTTTCTCCACCTTTTCATCTTTTTCACAAACTTCGGGTTGTAATTTGATTTTCCTTATTTACAAGGATAGTTGTTTCTTACTTGATTTCCTCGACCGCGTCCACGTCCACGGCCACGCCCAAAACTATAAGTTGCTGCATTCACTTCAGGAAAGGGCTAGAGCCAGGTGGGCGAGACTCATGATTCTTCATCAAAAGCTTGTTGTTTTGTTCAGCAACAAGAAGACAAGAAATTAAATCTGAATATTTTGTAAAACCTTTTTTCACGATATTGTTGCTGGAGGAGTACATTCGAGGCATGAAAAGTTGAAGAAGTTTTTTCTAACATGTCCGCGTCAGTAATATTTTCTCCACATATTTTTAGTTTAGAACTGATTTTAAAAAGCGCGGAGTTATATTCACTGACGGTTTTAAAATCTTGAAGCCTCAAATGCATCCAATCATTTTGAGCTTTTGGAAGAATCACAGTCATTTGATGATCATATCTATCTTTCAAATTTTCCCAAAGTTCAAGTGGATCTTTCACAGTAAGATATTCAGTTTTAAGTCCTTCGCGGAGATGACGGCGGAGAAAAATCATCACTTTTGCTCGGTTTGATTCAGATTCTTTGTTTCCCTCTTTAATGGTGTCTCCAAGATCTTGTGCGGCCAAATGAATTTCAATGTCTAGTATCCATGATAAATAATTCTTTTCGGTGATATCAAGAGCCTCAAATTCAAGTTTGGTGAAGTTTGTCATTCTTAGAAAAATAATCACAAAAATATATTATTATTATTTCAAACATGTATGTATATCTAATTTTACAAAAATAAAATTGTGATGTCTAAATTCATGCATGTGAAGCTAAACAAATTATATATGCTAGAAAACTTATAATTAGCATTGATGTGGGTAGAATAAAATATTTCCATAGATTATCATATAATCTTTTGATGCCTATTATATCACGTGTATCATATAATCCATAAACAACTTTCATCACTATTCATGATTTGATATGAAACTATCCATTTACATAAATGCTTATAAATTAATAATTTTGTATATTTTGGGCACATTAAAATAACTTGTTTTGGTAATTAACTAGTCTAACATATGATAAATCTTCTAGTTAGGTTTAACATTATGTACATATAAAACAAATTACAAGACGGGACACATGCATGTAATTTTTCTTTTATTATATGTCTAGTGTAAAGAAGTATAGTACCAAAAATGGACATATTCTGAATATATAATTATGTGAAGATATAATAACAAATCAAGTTATATTAACATGAAAGATTACATACCTTAGGTGAGATAAATAAAGAAGATATGTAGGTGATTTCTTGTACGGTAAGTGGCCTCCAAACTTTTTAAGCAAATCGTGCTGATAACGTATTGAAAAAATAGTATAGATACACCAAGAGAAGAAGAGAAAGAGAGAAGAAGAGAGAATATATTATTTTCAAGTATGTTTACAAACTCCGTTTAGATAACTATTTATAGGTGTAGGATATATAAGATACATGAACTTGATACATGAACTTGATACATGAACCTGGTACATGAACTTGATACATGAACTTGAGAAGTCAACAGAATCATATTTATGAAAGATTAAAAGATTAAATCTAGAAAGTTCTAGGGACATCCATTCACAACAACATACATATATTCAACAATGAAAATATATTAATGTTTAAAAATAACGATGACCTAGGAGTGGTTCCCCGACATTCTACAAAAAAAGGTTCTTATACACCCCAACCCCATCCCTTGGAAAGAAAAAGGTAGCATCGAAGAAAGGAAAGAGCGAGATGGTGGTTTTTGTTGTTCCCGCAAAGCGAAGATCATTCGGCAAATGAATTAAGCGGGTCAAAATCTTTTTGGCTCCGGTCAAAGACTTTTTCTCACCGGTCGAGCTTTATACAAAAAGAGCGATGCGTGGATAATACAAAATTATATTCATATCCTCACGGACTTAATATTATTATATATCAATTTCCTTGCCATAACAAATCTTACAGGGATAAATCATATAAGCTCAATATTCTTATCATTATCACACTTCTGGTGAATATTTTTCCACAATACTATATCACGGTCTTGAATGACATCGTAAAAAAACTCGCACTCATAAGTAGCAAAAATATAGTCTCGTTTCTGTTAAATATTTACGGTTTTTAATGTTGTAAAATAACATATTTTCATTTACCAATTTTATGAATATACTAATAATCAGTAGATTTTTTTGGTCAAATAAAAGTTTTAAACTGAGAATATGTCTCTATCAAAAATCCAAATTATTATAGACACATTAACTCTAGATTGTTGTTGAAGCGGGAGAAGGAAAAACTAACCTTTTGTAAGATCACACAACAGACCATAAGCTAATCATCAACACGGCTCACCAAACAATCTATTTTTCATAACTATACCATATATTCAAGTAACTATACAAACAATTATGAATTGATAAACAACATTGTTGCTTGTCTTTCTCAAACTGCGGGTGTAAATAATTAGAAAAAAGTGATAAAGATGTCGGCTAGTGTAGTTGTTCACAACGGGGAAGCCATTTCACACACCTTCAAAACTTAATTTATATAAAGGCTACAAATTACAAAATAAATCAGGTAACTGAAATATGGAATAAAACAAAGTATGCAAAACATAAAAAAAGTCAAAATAGAATGTCAAGCAAACAAAATAAAGCAGATCATAAGTAAGCAAAAAAGGGGTTATAAATTACTAAATAAACCCATGATCGTGAACATAAAGGTATATGATAATGAAGTAAATTTTGAAGAGACGCTTACGTGAAAAATAAAGAAAGCTGACTCTGCGATGACACTGAATAGAAGCATTATTGTCCCGATGATTCAATGCCGGTGAGCATCAATGAAGCCATAAACATTTATACTTCACTAATTCAAATTGAAAGTCAGAACTTGAACATAAACATAACACATACAAAAAAATAATTTTAATATTAATTACAAAAATTAACCAATATATACAATTAATAATGGCTCAAATACAAATTTGCAAAAGTTGTCCCAATTTATGCTGGCTATGTTTATGAGTCAAGGTTGGGTGAAGAGGGCTACATTTTACCCCACTATTTATATATTTGCGATATATAAGTAATGTAGTATACGGTCTATTTTCAGCTGTTTGAAAAAATTAAACTTGTATTTGATTATATATCCAAAACATCTCTTCTCTTCTATATACAATAGGAGAACAAGGGTATAATTTCATGAGATTAAAAAGTCTCATTGAAAAGACTAAATTACCCCTATTTTTAATATTTATATAAAAGATGTGTTTTGTGAGAATGGAACTCAAGTTATTCCACTCAACTATACAACCTCTTACCACTACACCATATTGTCATATGTACTTTTTATCATACACATAATATGTAAGTGTGCTAAATGAATATTTTATTTAACTTTAAAGATACTTACTTGAATTCCGCAAAAAAAGATAGTTAGTTGAATATTTGTACAGTTAATTTTAAAGAATTGAATTCCAGATATAAAATTAGGCATAGTACATAAATGGATTATTATCTTATTTATTAATCATTTTTTAGTTTAAAAATATATCTCATATATTTTTAACATATTCTTTATTATAAAAAGTAATTAAAATGTACATATATAATTTTTAAAAAAATATTGAAAATAAAATCGCTTATATATAAATAATCTATATTGGTATTACATATTTAGATAAGTTCGGATTATAATGAGTCAATGCATTTTAGAACTTAGCCCATTATTAAAAAAATATTCGAAATTTGACTATATGACCCGGCCGAAAAACATCGTCACATTCTACGTTTAGTAAATTTAAATTACAAGCTCGGCGAAAAATATCTTACCAAAAATGTGAATTTTTTTAATATCTTATGTTAATATAAATTAATAAGTTTGAGGTCTTTATAGGATGAAGTCAATTGATTATTTATATTAAAATTATTAACTTCACTGGTAACGCATTATTATTTTTGGGATTTGTTCCAATTTTAAGAATATTTGAAATTTGAAATTTGAAATGAGATCTCACTAGATTTGTTAAAACTACGATGATATATTAAATCGATTTATTTTTCATTTTTCGCTTTAAAAAAACTAACTTTTTAAAAGGAATTCTTTTCGATCATCAATATTCATTGATCAAGATAATATTGTACAAATATTTTGAATTTTTCTAATAAAAGTTATATCTATACTATATTGTAGTGTTTGATTCAATGCATTTTATATTATTTAAGAAAAAAACATATATTGTTCAATAATTTGAAAGAATTAACCAGTTCAACTGATATTTACCAAACTTTATCGAACTAAAAATTTTTAATTTTAGAAGAATAGTATAAAATGTTATCAAATTATTATATGAAGAAATATTAGAGTCATAATGAAAGAAACTTAAAAACGGTTTAAATAACGATATAAATACATTTTTTCTTTCAAATTCTTGAAAAAATCATAAATATCAATAATAAGTCTTAAAAATAAATAATTCATTTTTATGTTACAACCATGATTGATACCCGGTTGCATGAAAAATAGATATGGATTGTTTGTCAGAGATAATGTGAATACTATATATAAATTATCGCAATTCATTTATTACATAATTTTAATTTTTGAATAATTATAAATGCATGTTATTTAAGTAATCAATTATCTCACTAGAAGTTAATAATGATTATACATGTACATAAATCAGATTTTAGCATATAAATGATTGAAACCATCATAATTACTAAGAGATGTAACATACAATAATTTACATGCTAACACACGCATACATATAACTTAATCTTACTTTGTTAACAGTAGTGTAAATAAAAAACCAACATTTTTCCATATATACATTTGTTGAATTTCAAAAACTAATATTTTTCATTAAAATCAACTTTAATATTAACTATAATGTAAATTTTACGTTATTGTATATTATGATTGCAATTCATTCTGACTTCAGTTATGCATTTTTTATCTTTTTAAATTAAGTAAGTTAATTGTAAGTTAGTAGTGAACTCAATAATAGTATAGAACAGTAAATATAGTTTATTTAAATAAAATTCAAGATTTTTTTTATCATAGGTAACCCGCAGCCGCTACCCTTCGGGTGCGCATTGGGTAAAACCTACGTGTTCACGTAATAGCTTGCAAATTACGTGAACCAAGGTAAACCGCATTTAAGCGACATGCTCTCAGGAGGCATAATCATAAATTCTCCTCACGTGAGATTCGAATTGGTCAACTCTGTATTCAACATATATGTTAATTTGTAACTTTTTATTTGTAAACATACTAACGGTATTCTACAGATTAAGTTTAATCGTTTCGTTTTAAACGTACTTTTGAAACGTACACTTTTGAAACGTACACTTACTACCTTATTTATATTCATTCATTAAATATAAAAAAACGGGTAAGAAAAAATATAATATAATAATAGTTGAGGGATATTCACTCCTAAAAGTGAGTAAGTATTCGAAACTTTTAATGTTATTGAAGGGGACATGGAGCTTGTTAGAGAGAAAATTTATCTCAATTTCTTTAAAATTTGCCTCAAAAAATGACATGTGCCTCGCATAGGTGTTATTATGCTAGTTAGTAACAGTGACTCAACAAATATTTTCAAGCACTCGGCACTGATTCTCTATCGAATATTTGATAACTTATTATAGTTACATTGTTGTAGGTCAAAATATTTTTATCCACAATAGACTATTACTAATTTATTGGTCTAATTAAAACTGGAGAACCGATAATTGTAAAAAAAATCTTTCATACACTGTTCAAACATGTTAGATAATATTATATGTCATATTATACACACATTTACACACAGAGAACATATTATGCACACATATGATGCTATTGTAGAGATTTGTTTTCGGAAGAATTTTAATTGGACTACACTGACTCTAGTCAAAAGAGTTTTTAATAAGTTAAATATATTTTAATTTAATCAATTACATTTTAATTTATTTTTTAGAAGGTGATGGTGACCTGTTTGGAAGACTTTTACCAATAGAACAAACGAAATCATGTATTGTTCATAATAATATAATATATAGATTAAAAACAAAAAATAAAATATAGTAAGTGTAAAAAAAAATCTCATTTCTCTTGTAGAATAGTGAATCCTATGCTTTTGTTGAATAATGGTCCTTAATCTCACAATTTGGAAGTAAATGGTCCAAAAAGGTATACATGGCCTTTAATATCGTAAATAAACGCAAATAAAATATGCTTATGTCAACCAAACTGAAAAAGCACTATTCCGTTATTGGGCCTCAAGTTGGCCTCTAAAAATTCAAAACAACGCATTTGTTACATGCGTTCTTAGTTAGGAAGCGCATCATCCGTTTGAATCATAAACGCATTTTTTGGATGCGTTTTCAAATTTTTATATTTTTAAATTTTTTAATAACTTTTTTATATTCTAAAATTAATATGAACGTAAATAAAAAATGTGTTTTGCAGAAACGTAAATAAAAATTACGTTTTGAAGTGATAAAAAAAATTATTTTTCCAGATTTTGAGATTTTGGGTCATTTCTCAAAAAATTATAATAAAAAGGGCCAATACCCGCTTGTGTTGTCGATGGAGGACAAATAAATCAAATTAAAGTGAAGAAACCTAGCAGGGGTGAAATACTGATTTCTGAAGAAGCATCATCTCGAAACTCAACAATCTCTGATTCCAAACTTATCATCCTCCACTTCACGTTGCTTCCATCGGTACGTTTCTTATCTTTCCCCTCTCTTTATAATCCTTATCTTAGTTTTCACTTCAAGTATATAAATTATTTTTTTTATTATTTTATATTCTATATTTATCTCGCAATTATCAATCTTGCCCTAGGTTTTCTGCTAATTAACAACTTCAACTTTAATTACATTGCTCCTTTGTTAATCTGTGCGATCTTCATTTCTGTGATTTTAGTTGTTTATAGAATGATTTGTGATGTTATATACAGTTTGTTGCACTATATGCTTCCTAAAAAGAGATCGGGTGAAGGTGTAGTTGTAGGTGGTGATATCGTAAATAGCGGTAGTGATTCTGGTAGAATAGTTAAGAAGCAGAAGACAGGTTGTTTGTTTAGTTCGAGTAACGAAAATACAAAGAGCGGAGAGGTTGGGAACGGTGGAGGTGGTGTTAGTGGTGTAGGCGGAGAAGGATGCGGTGTTGAGAAGCGAAGTATGGCGTTGGGTGATGAAAGTCAGCAGGAGATAGATGAGGATTTACATAGTCGACAGCTTGCGGTTTATGGACGGGAGACGATGAGGCTGCTTTTTGCGTCGAATGTACTTGTTTCTGGAATGCAAGGTCTTGGTGCTGAAATCGGTATGTGTTTTTAGTTTAGGAGTAGTATGATAGCATTTGTGTTTTGTTATGGAGGAGTGTTTGTTGATTTGTAGTGAATTTCATTGTGCGAGTTTTACTCTTAGGAAATGTTTGCCTTGAATACTGTTAGTAGTTATCTTTTCAGTTGTCTAAAAAAACCGGTCTTGAATCGGAATCAGTTATTTATTTCCCTGTTATAAATTGGATTTGGCTGGGATTTGAGTTGTATTTGTCTTTTTTTCCCATGTCTAACCTCATAAGTTATTTTAATCATATGTCTTATTGTGCATTGATTGCTTAGATTAATTGTGATATAATATGGTATTGGATTGTGGTATAAAGTTTATATGATGATGTTAAATGATCTAATTAAGAAGCCAGTAATTTCTATTAGAGTATTTCAACTACTCTGTTGGCTAATGACAAAGTACTGGCACTTTCCTTTTATAATTGACAAATATATAAATTAGCTTGATTCTTTTAAAATTGGTTTTAGAGAATATTCTTGTATTGTATTTTGATGAAAATAAATATGGTCAAGTATAGATTTTAGTTTTTTGGGGGGGAGTGTTTAGTTTTCATGTCTCAGTTAGTCACTAGTGAATAGTAAACTCCTACCTGTTTAACAGTGTTATATTTTGTAAATCACATGCAGCAAAGAATCTTATACTAGCTGGTGTCAAGTCCGTGACGTTGCACGACGAAGGCAATGTTGAATTGTGGGATTTGTCTTGCAACTTTAATTTTACAGAGAATGACATTGGTAAGAACAGAGCACTTGCTTCCGTTCAGAAGCTGCAGGAGCTTAACAATGCTGTTGTGGTTTCCACTTCAACTGAAAAATTGACCAAAGAGCGACTATCTGATTTTCAGGTAATTTTTTTAAGATCAATCACCACTTTATAGATCCTATGGTCTGAAATCATCTATACGATCTTATTATTGTAAAACCAATACTTAATTATTATTTTTGAAGAATAGCTAACCATTATAGATAATAGCATTGGAGCAAAATACCTTTTTCATCAACCAAATCTTAGCTAACTATTATTTTATACTCCCTCCGTCCCACCCATCTGTATACATATGGGGTGTGGCACGGAGGTTAAGAGAAAGTGTAATTTAGTGGAGAAAAGTAAGAAATGTGGGTAAAGTGGCGGCACAGTGGCGACACCGATTTATATTTAATGTATAAAGTGGGTGTAGTGGAAGAAAGTAGTGGATGTGCGTGGGTAGTAGTTAATTTAATATTATAAACCTTTAGTATTTTTGGAATGTATAGAATTGAGAGGGACGTCCCAAAAAGGAAACTGAATTGAATAGGACAAAGGGAGTATTATTTTAGCCAACCAATATATCTAACCCCGTTGGCGATGCTCTAACAGTAGTCGATGTTTTTAACTTCTCTTATCTGTTTCTGATAAACAATTACTTGCATAATTGTGTTCATGTAGTAATTCTTACTATTTTTTTTGCTGGAAAATTAGTTTAACTGTTTGTAACCTTTAAAGCTGTATCTGAATTGTAAATATGTCTATTGACTGAATTGATTTTCCAAAATGATTTCTTTATTAGCATACATAGTTTTGATAGGTATATTTTGGATAAGGCCAATTGTATTGAAATAAATAAAGTTCGCCAGCAAACTGATCATAACATCTGGTCATAACCACCCGCCTCTGTTTTAACAGAGGACATAACATCTGGTCATAAATTACCCACCTGGCCGTCCTCAACATTCGGAAAAAAACCGCCATTAAACATCCTAATAGAATGATCAATAAACTCAACCCCAGTAAATTACTGTCGATCACATTCACTACCTAACTTTGAAAACCCTTCTATCCACCACCAGCATGGTTGTCACGGCACTTGACTAGTGACTTGTGTGAAGTCTTTTTTTTTTGGATTAACTTGAGCTGATGACTTGCTGTTTGTAGAAACGGCTTCCGAAAGGTGGACTAGTCACAGCTGGTGCAAAACCAGGTACAAACCTGGCTACAGGTTTGAATTAAAAATAAGTCCCAAAAATCAAAACCCTTCACCTAATCTGTACTGTGGACGCTGGCACGACACAAAGAGAGGAGAGGAGAGAGAGAATCGAGAAGAACAAGAAGAGAACAGTTAATTTGTTTTATAAAACTCTCAAAATATGGATTTTAATTACTGAACCTATATGTTTACTTTGTTGATTACTTAATTGTTACTACTGATTTACCGTGTACTGCACCTAATGCATGTTACTTAATCAATTTGTTTTTATAATAGTCACGATACATGGATTTCAAATTTCAACTACAAAACCAATTGAGTCACTTGTTCAGTTTGTTAATTGTTACAACAATCTGGTATATTAAAATTATGTATAATACGCATATTGTATTATATAGATATATAGTTTATTATTATTAATTTGTTCACTAGTCGACGAGCTATACCCCCAGCAATTCAGACTTACCACCGTGACAACCATGTTCACCAGACTACGAAACCCTAGTGGTTTGTTTTTTATTAACTGATACTATACCATGCAGCCCCTTAATTCTGTCAGACCCTCCCAAAATTCCCTAGCAACCATGTAAGAGGCCAACCCAAATCGTCCTTCATATGGTGAAAATATCGTTGTGGACATCACAATTATTTCTCCTCAATGCTTAAATCCCAAACATTGCAGACTTGAAGTAGACAAATTAGAGCCACAGAATAGAGTTGCCCTACTAGCAAATACCAGCAAGTAATTTCACGATTGGACCAGACTTGTATAGACATTACAATCCAAATTTATACAACACCGACCAAATCATTCAGAACTTCAGGAGATACATTTATTGAAGCCCGGTCTTAGCAGGCCCTAGGTAAAGATAGAGAGAAAATCGGCCTTGTAGGTTATTAGTTTTGATTTATTGACGTCTATCAATTCATTCCTAACGCATAGTTAGCACATGACGATGGTCTCATCCAATTATATGCTTGTTTGTATGGACGGATGAATACTCCTCCTTTAGATTTTACAAAGGGTCAGGATTAGCCAATTCAGTGTGGCTTCTACTAAAGGTAACACGCTATGACTAAATTGGCTAATAATGACCATTTATAAAAAAAAAGCATCTTACTGTTCAAACATAACTTAGTTTTAGGAAGATTTTTACCGAGGGAATTTATCAATTTTAACAAATGTGGTCAATTCTGACCAATGTGGGTATTTAGCCGACTATACAAGTTTTTAAAGGCATAGGGAGGGAGAGGCTGAGCACATTCACCTATTTTAAATTTATCAATTCTTAACCAATGTCGATTCTGACCAGTGTGGGTATCTAGCTGACTTCGCAAGTTTTCAAAGGCATAATGACGTTGTAGAGAAGAAAATTTGTCAAATTGGAGCACATTTACCTGTTTAAATATATAAATTCTATCAAATGTGGTATATTCTTTACATATTCTTAAAGAAAATGATACCAATGTCTTTAGCTGACTTTGCAGCTTTCATAGGCATAACGAAATTCTAGAGGAGGCGTGTCATATTTGGACAACAAGTTGCACATTCTTAAAGAAAATGATACCAATGTCTTTAGCTGACTTAGCAGGTTTCATAGGCATAACGAAATTTTAGAGAAGGAGACGTGTTATATTTGGACAATAAAGCGGTCTAGTAGGACTATAAAGTTTGGGCCATCCTTGAATATAAACTATGGGAATATCTTTCATATTTTATATTCGAGAATGACTGTACTAATTACTATTTAACTATCTACCATAAATAAAATTACAAGAATGACTGATGACCATTATAGGGAATTAGTAACAACACTGAATAGAAACCACAATGAGATGTATCACGATATAAGTATAAAGTCCTTCAGCAAGGAAACTTCATTGAAGTGTATGGCTCATGGGTGTGTGGCATTGGCCTGGAATGCTGTTTTTGGTATGAGAACTATTAAATACAAAATTTTAGGAAGTAACTATTTATGTTGTATTCTTGTTATATAGGGGTTTTGTTAACTACATATATTTTTTGAAAACTCAGGAATGAGGGAAATTTTTTTTGCCTGCAATTGTTATTTCTTTAAGAATTTCTATTGTGCTCTAATAGTCTAATTTTCTTCTCATTTCTCTAATTGTATGAACTTCCGTTTCTGGTTTTTGAGGGACTTGGTTGCTCTGCAATATGCAATGTCAAATCTCAGTGTGTAGTTCACCGTTTCCATATTATATTCCATGTTGCAAAAAAATAACTTACGAATTTGTGTGATAAACTCTATCCTTTTACATGCTTTGCATGTTTTTCAAGCTTGTTTTTTTTAAGTTGGATGCCCTTTACTTTGGTTTGTATTCTTTATTATACACATTGTTTAGGAAGAATTTGCAGCTTCAACTTGTACCAATGTTTTATTACCATTAGAATCGTAACTTAATCTATGTATTCAATCTTAGTTAAATCATTATTTACTAAACTATCAGTTTCACCATTAGCAGTTTTGTTAGTTTCGCACTTTGTATATGTTGCATTTGATGTGTGTAAAATGCTATTTATTATCATACTATTCCACACACATGGAAGTAATACCATGTTCTAATTTCCGGCAGGCTGTGGTTTTTACGGATATCGATCTGGCGACTGCAATTGAGTTTAGTGATTACTGTCATAATCATCAACCATCTATTGCATTCATAAAGACTGAAGTGAGAGGTCTATTTGGTAATGTGTTTTGTGATTTTGGCCCGGAGTTCACTGTGGTTGATGTTGATGGTGAGGAACCTCACACAGGCATCATTGCATCTATTAGTAATGATTCATCTGCACTTGTATCATGTGTTGATGATGAAAGGCTCGAATTCCAGGATGGAGATCTTGTTGTGTTCTCAGAGGTTCGCGGAATGACAGAACTTAATGATGGAAAGCCACGAAAAATAATTAATGCAAGACCATATTCTTTTAACCTCGATGAAGACACAACAGAGTTTGGGCTGTATGAGAGAGGAGGTATTGTCACCCAGGTGAAGCAGCCCAAGGTTTTGAATTTTAAGCCATTAAAAGAAGCACTTAAAGACCCAGGAGAATACCTGCTTAGTGATTTCTCCAAATTTGACCGGCCACCACTCTTGCACCTGGCTTTTCAAGCACTTGACAAGTTTGCATCTGAAGCAGGACGCTTCCCAGTTGCTGGTTCTGAAGAAGACGCACAAAAGCTCATATCTATTGCAGGAAACCTCAATGAGAGCTCAGGACAAGGGAAAATAGATGATATTAACCCAAAACTTTTGCGGCAATTTTCCTTTGGTGCTCGTGCTGTGCTGAATCCCATGGCGGTTATGTTTGGTGGAATTGTTGGTCAGGAGGTTATGAAGGCATGTTCAGGAAAGTTTCATCCACTTTTCCAGGTTATCTCCATATCTTTAATTGTACTAAATTGCTTGATCTTGGATCTGTATTTGTTTCTTTATTCGCGGTTTTTTTGAGTATTCATGGTGGCTTTTAAGTTAGATCTTTACGGTTTGGGCTTGAATTGTTTTTCTATATAGATATCACAGTTGTTTATTGCCATTTTTTCTCCTTGGCCTATTCCCTATATGCACTATGCAGCATGAATCCTTAATTTTTTTGGAATTTTGTGATTGAAATTTTTCTACAGTTCTTCTACTTTGATTCGGTCGAGTCACTTCCCACTGAACCATTGGAAAAGAGTGATCTTGAACCACTGAACAGCCGTTACGATGCACAGATATCAGTGTTTGGGGCCAAACTTCAAAAGAAACTTGAAGATGCTCAGGTTTTTGTTGTTGGTTCTGGTGCATTGGGCTGCGAGTTTCTTAAGAATCTGGCTTTGATGGGAGTTTCATGCGGCAACCAAGGAAAACTAACAGTCACCGATGATGATGTAATTGAGAAGAGCAACCTGAGCAGGCAATTTCTGTTTCGCGATTGGAACATTGGGCAGGCAAAATCAACCGTTGCTGCTACTGCTGCTGCATTATTAAATCCCGCTCTACATATTGAAGCATTGCAGAATCGTGTGGGCCCGGAGACTGAGAATGTTTTTGATGACACCTACTGGGAGAACCTGAGTGTAGTTGTTAATGCCCTGGACAATGTCAATGCTAGGCTGTATGTTGATCAAAGATGCTTGTATTTCCAAAAGCCACTTCTAGAGTCTGGAACTCTGGGGGCCAAATGCAACACTCAGATGGTCATTCCTCATCTGACAGAAAATTACGGTGCCTCAAGGGATCCACCAGAGAAACAGGCACCTATGTGTACAGTGCACTCATTTCCACACAACATTGATCATTGCTTGACATGGGCGAGGTCAGAATTTGAGGGCTTGCTAGAGAAAACACCGGCCGAAGTAAATGCTTATCTTTTCAACACAAGTGAATATACTTCTGCAATAGTAAACGCTGGCGATGCTCAGGCTAGGGACAAACTGGAAAGGGTTCTCGAGTGCCTTGATAAAGATAGATGTGACGCATTTCAAGACTGCATTACATGGGCTCGTTTAAGGTTCAGCTTTGTTTAAATTTCACTATTTTTTCCTTGTATAGAATTAGATGCACAGGAGCAACACTGCCATATTGCATACTCTATTATATTGTTGCGTGATCCATCACACTGTTCATGGCTGTAGGTTTGAAGATTATTTCTCCAACCGTGTGAAGCAGTTGATTTTTACTTTCCCGGAAGATGCCTCGACCAGTACTGGAGCCCCGTTTTGGTCTGCCCCTAAACGCTTTCCCCAACCACTGCAGTTCACTACTTCTGATTCAAGTCACTTGCATTTTGTCATGGCTGCTTCCATTTTACGTGCCGAGACATTTGGCATTCCTATCCCTGATTGGGCCACACAGCCCAAGGCTTTGGCAGAAGCTGTTGATAGAGTGATGGTTCCTGAATTTCAACCAAAGAAAGGTGTCAAAATTGAGACTGACGAAAAATCCACAAACCTCTCTGCATCTTCTATAGATGACAGTGCAGTTATCAATGAATTGATCATGAAGCTAGAGCACTGTCGGAAAAATCTTTCCCCCGGGTTTAAGATGAAACCAATTCAGTTTGAAAAGGTCTTCTTTTCCAACTATAAAAGTGTGTTATTATTTAGGATTGTGTAAACCATTTCCTATTTCTCATGTATGTCATAATGTGGCATGCAGTGTAGATTACTTGGCTTTAAAATTAAATATTCCTACGAGGGATGAGGCTACGTATCCGCCTAACTAGTTTTCTTGCTCCAGGATGATGATACAAACTACCACATGGATATGATAGCTGCACTGGCCAACATGAGGGCGAGAAATTATAGTATCCCTGAAGTTGACAAGCTGAAAGCTAAACTTATTGCTGGAAGAATTATCCCTGCAATTGCAACCTCCACTGCAATGGCTACAGGTCTTGTTTGCCTTGAGCTCTACAAGGTTCTGAATGGAGGGCATAAAGTGGAAGACTACCGCAACACATTTGCAAACCTGGCTCTACCTTTGTTTTCCATTGCTGAGCCAGTCCCACCTAAAGTCTTCGTTCACCGCAACATGAAATGGACTGTATGGGATAGATGGATTGTCGAAGGAAATCCAACATTGAGGGAGCTTCTTCAGTGGCTATCGGAAAAGGGCCTAAATGCCTATAGCATTTCATGCGGAAGTTCTCTTCTCTATAATAACATGTTTCCTCGACACAAAGATCGAATGGATAAAAGGGTTGTGGATTTGGCAAGGGACGTGGCAAAGTTGGAGCTCCCACCTTACCGTCGACATTTCGATGTTGTGGTGGCCTGTGAGGATGACGATGACAATGATATTGATATTCCTCAGATATCAATTTACTTCCGCTAGATTTATCAGTCTATCGTTAGATACTTTGCCTGCCCGCAAGATGCCATTAGGTTAGTTGATGGGGAGTACACAATTGTTGATCTACCTTGTGTACTTTTTCAATACATATATCTGGGTAACTATGAGTATCTCGCTATTGCATGACCTTGTTGGATGGTTCAAAATTTGAATTTCTTTAATGTATCAGATTATTAAGAGATTAGAAGTCTACCATGGGTGTTTGGCCTTTCGGTAGTTTTTGTAGTCTATTAGTTTGCACAATGATGGAGCCTAATGTGTGATTATCAGGCTTGACAAATATTAGTATAGCACTTTGGCTTTCATTCCTACTTTAGAAAGTGTCATGTTCTGTATCATCTCCAACCTTTTGTCATCCTCATTGTGGGGGTGCTATAGTAACCATCCTTTTTCTGAGATATTATCATACTGTGGAGTGGTAGAAGAGATATTGCAGCTACTCCCCTTGGCCGTCTGCCTGACCATTATTTGGTGTTGGCATTTAGGTCAACTACAGGCTAGCTATGTTTTCCCTTGTATGTGTTGGTACTTGGTAGTCGCACTTACGGTTTGCTTTACTACGAGCAGGTACCGAATTTCTCACATTATAGATATCAGAATTTATAGTGGTACTTATTATAGCCCTATATTTGTGATGGCCAAATAACCATATAGTTTAGTTATATGACCCATAATGCTGGAATTTAGAATGCTTGAAAGCAATTTTCAGGTACTGGGGCATCACCAATGACAAACACAATGCATAGAACAATCGATCACAAAATTTGGTTTCGTTTATTCTTGTATATTAAATTTGTAACCAAGAGAAATAGCCTGATTAGACAAATGGTGGTGTTATGGATCAACCATAAACATGCTCCGTTTTTTTTGAACCATAAACATGCTCCATTCTAATGATACAAGAGAATATATATCCTAAAAGATGCCCAGTGCTTATACAGAAGTAAGATCGGTAATATACAAACCTCAGCCATCTTCTTATCAAAAGTAACAGTACCAGTTGCCACCATTTCAGTAGGTTGAAAATTTCAGAATCAACGTCTATAATCCCACCCTTTTTGAGCTTGCCTCTAGCAGTTGCTACGATCTGAAGAAGAAATTCATCAGCTGAATCAAAATTGGGGATCTTAAATATGGATACCAACGTCTCGGCAGGACATAATTTAAGAATTTCCCTTACTGCACAAAGTAGACATTGAACAAAAAGAATTAATATGTACCAAGCTAAGCTGCAACATTGCAAAAATAATAGGTTGATACTTGTAGATAATAAATTTAAAAACATACACATTTCAACGGTTATGGATTCTGAGACTGAGACTGTACAACATGAATATTATTGTAAATAAACTGTAACTCCATGTGAATCAAGCTTGTTAAGAAATATTAATTCAAGCCATTGACAGTCAGGAGGTTTACAAGTTAATTTCCCTTTTTCCAAAAAATATAATATATAACCTTGTGTGGAAAAAATAACCATACGATGTAATTCACAAGGAACAACCAACGGGCCCTTGAGTTATTATCTTAAAATATCTGATACTAATCATTAATTATACAGAAAATTCTACCCCCAGGATGACATTAACACAATAAAGATCAGCATCTATTTGGTTCGATAAAATCATAAAACTGGATTATTATTCTAGGAGATCATATGCTTATGTGTATGATTCACTACATACAATATGAAATTTCTGACGATTTGTTTACTCTATTACCTGGACCAGCAGGATCTTCTAACTTCTCAATTCTCTTGCAATTTCGAAGAGCAATAGATGCATCACTCTCTCCAGATCTTGCCATAACTACCCCAGGGCAATCCAACAATTTAACATTTTTATCTAACTGAACTTCTTGCATAGATCTGGTCAGTCCTGGAGTAGCACCAACATTGACAACATGACATCTCCTCAAGCTGTTAATAAGACTACTCTTTCCAACATTGGGTAGGCCTACAACACCAACTGAAATTGATTTCTTCATCTGCAAGGGAAACATGCTGTTAATCAGAGTTTAAACAATATTGAAGATGAATGCAAAAAAGAAAAAGAATTCAGAGGGCAAACAACTATATACGAACAAAAACCAAGCTATACATATATAAACATCTTTAGTCCTGACCATAGTCAAAACTCTTCGGTGCAATATTATGATCATGCTAACTATTCACAAGCTGGACATTCCTGCCCGTATAGGCAACCCTTATATAAGAAGCTTAAACTCCAAGATAGTTCAAATCTCCTAACAGTTGACAAGATCCACTCCATTCGCAGCAAGGCCACAACTTATGATGAAATCTGCAATAGGCTTCAAGCTTCATATTCATAAAGTTTGAAAATAAAACCTACTCTTGTCAACCCCCTTCAAATAACCTTACATATAAGTAAACAACATATCACATAAGTTGGGTGGGCAGTGAGTGGCTAACACATAATACAAGTTAAAATAAACTATTACTATACGTGTTTACATTCTATTCAGCTGGTGTGCAACAAATACTACTTGCTAAGTGGCTCAAAGTACCGAGCCTAATCCAATATACAGATTCACTTGTACAATGATTATAGGCAAAACATTAGGAGGTCACAATCTGTGTCGTTGGTGTTGAAACAAGAACAGAAGCTGCTGCCAAAGTCGCTATAAGAACAGAAACAGTACTGTTTAACCTCTGTCCTCTTATCAAAAGAAGTGGGATTCCACTAGGCTATAAGCCAAGGACAGGAACTATTTTCACCCCTAGCTACTTTCTATGAAGTTAGACTATGATCTTAAGCTCCCATGGCAAGATGTACAGATCCATATCATTAGCAGAAACACTACAAGCATGACCGCATACCATACTCATGTAGATATAACAATAATGATGTGGTTTAAATTTAGGTGATTTAAAAAAAATAACAAACTTTTATATCAGTCCATACCTCATGGCTTCTTGAGTAGTTTTTAAGCAATTTGATAAGCGTTTCAGCTCCAAGGCAGTCACTGGTTTGAAGAAGATTGCTAGATTTTGCAGTAGCTTTGGCAGCCTTCGCAGTCTTCGGTGCAGATTTCCAACCCAAGTTTGACCTCTGCTCTTGGGTGCTACACTTAAAAGCTACTGTTGGTAGTTCTTCTCTAAGATACTTCAGCCACTTCTCAACAGCTTCCCGAGGGACAAGAGCTGTAATGTAAGAACACAATTTAAAAGTGGGAAAATGAAGCATGAAGGAGGATACTTTTGAGACTAACAAATTTATTACCACAATTTATTAGTGTGATTAGATGTCACTACACTTAAAATATTAAAAGATTCTATAAGAATTGCATAGGTCGCCAAATATAATTTTTGAGAAATTGTACAACAAAATTCTAAATCTGAATTGAATTGTCTATAAAATCCGCTATCTGTTACAAAATGGAAATTTTATAACACATGTTAATGTAACGCGTGTTCTTGCATGTAATTAACAAGTCTCGTATCCGTTCTCGTATCCGTGAACGGATCGCTCTGAGCTGAGCTGTTTTAACCTAAAAGTGCTATTGCGGCAACCCATCACAACATAACTGGGGCAATAATCTCTTCAAGAACAGTCAAGTCTTCTCGAGAATTTGGCGACTCAGATGATTATCTAATTCTGATAAAACTTCATAGAGCTAAGTGATTTTCTCTAATTTTTTGTCAATTTAGTCTCTAATTATATTTTGTTTGTGCCTTCGTGTTTGTTTCGTTATTTGGTTTAATTTACCTGTTCTTGTTAATTTGTGATATATAAATGTCTCATTGTTGCGCGTATAGTAATATTCCCAACAATCTTGAAGAGATTATTTGTCTTATATTGTAATTAACAAGAAGGTTAACGAAACCGGTGATGTTCTTAAGACTGGTTCTGATTCTGGCGTTACTGCTACCATTGATTGGACTACGTATCGTTTTCCCCAGCCTATTGATTTATGTGGTATGCCTGATAAATTCAGTGGTGGGGCTTCTTTTTCTCGTTGGCAGAAAAAGATGAAGCTCTGGTTAATGGTTAAGGGTCTATGGTCAGTGGTGCAGTATGATCCTCCTGTGTTGGATCAAGAGAAAGCTGAATTTGTTAAGGTTTATGCTTTATGGGCTGAGAAGGATGGGGTGGCTAGGGCAGCCATTTTGGCAGCCTTGGTGAACACCTTGTTCGATGTTTATTCATCAGATGCCTATACTGCTAAGGTCTTATGGGATAAGCTGGACCAAACCCACAATACTGATTTTCAAGGACTTGAGAAGTATTCTGTGGCTAGGTTTCTTGATTTCAAGCTGGTGGATGGAAAATCCATGCCTGAACAGGTTCATGAGTTTGAGATGTTGGTTCATGTTTTGGGTGAGTCTGGTATGGTCTTTCCTGAGAAGTTTCGGGTTATGTCAATGATTGAAAAGCTCCCTAAGTCTTGGAAATAGTTTGCTCTCTCCCTGAAAAGATCAAAAGGAGAGATCACATGGACTAACTTGATGTTGGACATCTCTGTGCAGGAGCAACACAAGTCCAAACAAGGACATGTGATGCTTGCTGAACATGGGAGCTTGAAGGTGAATGTAGTGATTGTAGAACATAAAAAAGGTAGTCACTAAGTAGGGTAACACTAAACCTGACAAGAATAAGGATAAGAAACCAAAGGCAAACAAATCATGTTGGTCTTGTGGACAGGTTGGTCATTGGAGTAAGGACTGTCCTAGTAAGAAAGTTAAGAAAGATGGAGTGGTAGCTCAAGAAAATACTGTGCTTGGACTTGAAACCACGAGTGGGCCTATATCTAACATGGTCACTGGTGAGGTTGTTGCCTCTGGAATCGATGACGGGTATGTTACTTACAACCTTGTACTACTTTCCACTTATCTGTCACATGAGTGGTTGATTGATACTGGAGCTAATGTGCATATTTGTGCTGATATTAGTTTGTTCGTATCTTATCAACAGAGTCATGGAGTAACAGTGACGATGGGGAATGCTAGTGCTGCACAAGTTCTTGGAGTAGGAAACGTGGGCTTGAAGTTTGCTTCTGGGCGTATTCTGTCTCTTACTAGAGTGCATCATGTACCCTCTATTCGTAGAAATATAATAAGTGAAAATTGTTTAGTTAAGAATGGCTTTGAACTTTCTTTGAAATGTAATAAAGTAGTGATTACTCACACTGGTACATTTTTTTGGCAAGAGTTACTTGTCTAATGGTTTGTTTTTAATAAATGTTGAACTCATTTTGGGTGATTTTATTAATGATAGTTTTGAACCTTCTGTTAATTGTATTGAATCATTTGATTTGTGGCACTTACGACTGGTCATTTAAATTTTGGTGTTCTAAAGAATATGATGAATTTAGAGTTGATTCCAAAGCATGCCATTGATAAGAAATCTAAGTGTCAAGTGTGTGTAACTGCTAAATAGACAAGGAAACCTTTTCATAATGTTGTGAGGGATTCAGACTTGTTAGATTTAGTTCACTCGGACATATGTGAATTCGATGGTGTGTTGACTAAAAATCACTGTAGATATTTCATTACCTTTATAGATGATTGTAGTAGATATTGTTATGTTTATTTTCTTAAACATAAGGATGAAGTACTAGATAAATTTATTATGTATAAAAATGAAGCTGAAACACAAACTGGAAAAGTACTTAAACATTTGAGATCTGTAGAGGTGGTGAGTATATGAGTACCTTATTTAATAAATTTTGCACAAGCAATGGTATAGTTCATGAGGTTACTCCACCATACACCCCTAAGTCTATTGGGGTGGCAGAGCGAAAGAATAGAACCTTTAAAGACATGATTAACAGTATGCTGATTAATTCTGGGTTACCTAAGTACATGTGGGGAGACGCTCTGAATACGGCGTGCCATATTCTGAATAAAGTCCCTCTGAAATATATGGACAAGACACCTTATGAATTATGGAGAAACATAAGACGAGTTTGAGTTATCTTTGTGTGTAGGGGTTCCTTGCTAAGGTGCTTGTCCCTGTACACAAGAGAAAGAAACTGGGTCCGAAAACTGTTGACAGTATCTTTCTGGGCTATCTAGAAACCACTACTTCTATAAGATTTTTAGTATTGAAATCTAACATAGATGGTATTGTGGAGAATACGATAGTTGAGTTTCGTGATGCAACTTTCTTTAGGGAAGTGTTCCCTGTGAAGTATGGTATACCTTTGGGTAATTCTGAGGATGATCCCACTCATACATCAAGTTCAATTCTTGATCATGTGGAAAATATGACAAATATGGGAGCGGATCCTAGTAGTAGCTCTACTTCTAGTTAAGTAGAGGAACCCAGAAGGAGTAAGCGTGCAAAGGTAGTTAAGGACTTTGGAAGTGATTTTATCACTTACAAAGTCGATGATGAGCCTTTAATTTTTCGCCAGGCCATGGATTCTTCGGAGTCAAGGCATTGAAAAGGCGATGTGAAGAGTAAAATTGACTCTATTGTTTCTAACGGAACATGGGAGTTAGTTGATCTCCCTCCTGGGTGTTATACTATTGGATGTAAATGAATCTTCAAGAGGAAACTAAAACCTGATGGCTCAATAGATAAGTACAAGGCTAGGATAGTTGCTAAGGGATTTAGGCAAAGGGAAGGGATTGACTATTTTGATACATACTCTCCTATTTCCCGACTGAAAATAATCAAAATGCTTATTGCATTGGCTTCCGTACATGGTCCTATAATCCATCAAATGGATATAAAGATAGTTTTTCTTCATGGTGATCTTGAAGAAGAGATTTATATGGATCAACCTGAGGGATTTGTTGCTTCTGGTAATGAGAGAAAAGTTTATAGACTAGTCAAATCCATTTATGGCCTTAAACAAGCACCTATAGATTGGCATAGAAATTTTGATAAAACTCTTTTAGTCTTCGAGTTTTTAGTTAATGAAAATGACAAGTGTGTCTACTATAAGGTTAGAGGTAATGATTGTGTGATTGTGTGCTTGTATGTAGATGATATTTTGTTGTTTGGAACCAATATTGAGATTATTAATGAGACAAGGAGTTTCTTGAAGAAGCACTTTGAAATGAAGGATATGGGTGAGGCTAGTGTGATTTTTGGGATCAAGTTGACTCAGTCAACTGATGGAATAACATTGTCACGGTCTCATTATATAGAGAAATCTATACTTGAGAAGTACAGTTATTCAAATTGTAGAATCACTAGTACACCATATGATTCAAAAGTTGCCATAGTCAAGAATAGTTCAGGAGTTATGTTAGGTCCCGAATTATCGTAGAAGGGGAGGTTGAATACGATAATCACTGAATTAAAAATTCTTTCGAATCTTTAGCGGATATCGATTTAGTGCTCGGTTAGTGGTTCCGTGTTCTTGAGCTGAATAATGTTTGGGAATATAAAACGAGGAACACAAGATATTCAGGGAAGTATATATTTATATATAAATCCGCGAGGGGTGTTGCTACACTCCGGTAAATAAATTAACCGGCTACAATCCAAGAACAACAATGTTCCTAGCTTCTACAAAGATTTACAAATCAATCCTATATAATGATCTAGATTTTGTTTGTCTAAGAATTTAATTACCGGGTAACGATTATAATGCCCCTATGAATATACAAGAATTAAATCGGGCATTATAACATTACTCCGGTGAGAAGTTAAACGGATAAAGAAAAAGCTTGTGCTTCTCTGTAAATCTTTGATGCCATTTCACTACTCTCTTAGGAGAGAAGATGAATATAATTTAATCCAAATGAATGGCTCACCTCTTCTGCTGCAAATTGTGTAGACTTTATATCCAATAAAATTGTGTGGCTGAGGAGAGAGAACTCTGTGGCGATCAAGGGGAATTTGTTCTGTGGCGACCAGGGAAGTACTAAAACAAGTAAACAAAAACAAAAAAGGAAGTCACCCATATGGCGACCAGTGTAGCTCTGCTATGTGGCGATAGCTACAATTACTAGTACATTCTTTTGTACTTGACCTTTTTATTTTTCTTCCTTTACTTAACCACCTGCGACCACTTGGGGTGGGGTGGTTTCTTTTGTTTTCTTTTTGTTCTTTTTTTTGTTTTTTTGTTTTTTTTGTTTTCTTTTTGTTCCTTTTTTTCTTTTTGTTTTTTTTTGTTTTTTTTCTTTTCTTTCTTTTGTTTTCTTTTATTTTTCTTTTCCTTTTTTTTGTTTTTTTTCTTTTAGTTTAAATTGTAACTAAATTAATTTATAAAATTAACTTAAATATAACTTATATAAATAAACTAATTTAGATTTATAAAATAAACTTATTTAAATTTTATAAGATAACTCATTTTAAGTTTATTAAATAAATTATATTAAAGTCCACTAAATAAATTTATTTAATTTAACAATTAAACTTTGAGCTTCGCCAGTCCCTTAAGTCATTTTTTTGTATAACCCGCACACCTCTTCTCGTACTTTAACAGATAAACGTTCAATTCAAGTACGTTCCTCAACTTAACAATTTTTCTATAAATAATACCCAGATTCCTTTCACGAGCTGTTAACTCCTAGTGCAACTTGTCTGGTTCACAGACGACTAACCTCGATTCAGGTCTTCGTATTATAGCCTTGATTAAATTGTTAAGTTTGCAACAACTTTATCGCTTCAGACACCGACTGTCAATAAATAACTGTACTTTCACTGGAATCCTTTATGGTACTTGATACAACGTCTTAATTAACCTCTGTCTATACCCTGTCTTCAATTCTTCAGATTTCTATGCTTCGAACATTGTCTATCTTCAATCAATGCCAATACACTGAAATCTTCCGGTAGCACTTGTATACTGAATCTTCAATATTTCTGAAACCCTGAACATCTTTAAATTTTGTTCTTCACTGAGGCATGATCATATTAATGAACTTATTTCAGTGACCTGTAAACAGACTTCAGGCTTTCTTCTAATCTTTTGATTCTTTGTATTTGCCTTGTCTTCATTTCTTCTGATTTCTTGTGTACACGTAGTATTATAAACCTGTCATGTTCTACTGTTGTTATCGTGTTGAGTTATCACGTAATTGTTCATATAGCTACACAGTCTCACCAACAATCTCCCCCTATTTGATTGTTAAACCTAATAAACAAATTAAATAGAGAGGATAACTCAACTAACAACTATAAAAAGTAAAGTACCAGGACTTGTAAATAATGCTATTGGTTTTCTGGATCAAATACTGCATTTCCAGATTTCTTGAGTAACTGAAATGAAAGATGTTTGTTCCTTTAGCACTGAACTGATCTTCAAGTAGCTTCATCTTCATTTCCTTGATTCTTCAAATCTCTGCCATATAACACTTCTCAGTCTTGAAGTAATCATCAGCAGCTTCTTTTGTACAACCACATTTCCTGTTGAGAAGCACATATCTCTCTTGCTTCTCCCCCTATGAGAACCAACTGCTTAAAGGAGATCACCTTCGTCTACCACCTCTCCCGTATAATAGGATCCGCAGATAAGAACTAATGGTACTCCCCTTTTGGAAAACAGCTTCTCCCCTTATGAAGAATAGTAATGAACCAAACCACTTCTTTTGATTACTAGGAAATCACCTTGTGTTTTACCACCTCTCCCGTACAATAGGATCCGTAGTTACAAACAACAATGGTGTAGTGCAGTGTACATGTGCTTTACCTTTTTCCTCCTATTAGGCACAAAGAATGCACTAATAATTCACGTAAGTATACGTGTTCACAAGTAATATATATTGATTTCTAGTTCGTTTCCATAGAGACTCTGACTAATTATGTTCAATTAACACTTACTCACCAATGTATGATTACTTCTCAATGTCAAGACAATAACACTTAAGGTTGATTAACTAATTATTAACTACTATTAACTACGAGAATAAAACACTTAAATTAACAATATTAAACACACATGAGATCATAACTTCATTACTACGTCATTCAATAGTTATTGTTATTACCTTTAGCATGTAACGATGATGATATTAATCGAACAACACGAAACTGATAAAAGCCAACTTTCGTTGCACAAGTACCATTCTACCAAGCATCCACAATTAAGATAGAAGTTGAATATGCATCAATTATGTTGATACCCTATATGTCTAAAAAATTTGACAACATAACGATTTAAGCGCAAGTTATTCATTATGATTACACAGGGCAAGTAAAACGGTTAGAGTTACCCATTAATCATGCATACAATACATGAACCTATGCTAGCATGGAAAGTTCTAAATCTCAAGATTCACTGTCGCTTCACAAGAGATTAACAGGCTATCTTATATGTTCGCGACACACATAAGACGAATAAGCACAACCTATGATAGATATCATACAATCATCACATACCAAGATATTAAACAATTAACTAAAGAAATCCATAGCAAATCCGCTACGACCCCATGATCACGATTAGCCTATGATAGAACTCATCGTCACCATGGTTTCATTTGAAAACATGAAAATAACACAACGATATAAACTAATAAAAATACTCAATAAAACCAGAGTACGTCACAAGAGTATTAAGGTTCAAAGTAAAGAAAACTAGCATCAAATGTTACAACGAATAAAAGAATCACAAGATAACGTATGCTTCCTCTTCTTCGTTGCGGTGTGCTAAAACCGTCTTCTTAATCTTCTCTCCTTGCTCCTTGCTTGTCGCTTGTTATTACTTCTTATTGTGAAACATCTCTCAAGATTACTTATATAGAATTCCACAAGAAACAGCAGCGTCAGAAGCCCAATAGAAGTCTAATTATAAAAATCCAAATTCTAAAATTACGACCTCAGGCGGCAGCCTCAGTTCCCAGGCGGGTGCCTGCTTATCCAGGCGATCGCCCCACATCCCAGGCAGGCGCCTGCACTGCTTCTGGAAAAATCAACTTTTTGCTCCTGATTTTGCTGAATTCTTCGCACAACTCCCCACAACTAGTTCCAAGTACTTCCCTAGGCTTATTATGATGAAATCTTCCTAATTACGCAAGTTATACCCTGAAATGTAAAACACTAGAAAAATGCATCAAATACACAAAATATTTGATTTCAAGACATCAATTCAAGCCATTATAAGACGTTCTAAGTGGTATAAAATGCCACTTATCACCTCCTTCCTGCTATTTCTCCCCCTTAGTTGAGGAATCCTCCAAACTATTACTTAAGCTTTTATCTCCCCCTTAGAGAAGGAATGTATGATGTTGTCTGAAAGAGTTCTCATATTTCACTTGGTTGGAAAAGAAATAACAAGTCATAGTCTGATCAACCATGTCCCTTTAAATGCTGCAAGAATGACTTTACTATTGATCATCATTTTCACCAATCTTCCCAACTCCTTAAACCTCCCAAATCTGAGATCACCAATTGTTATGTCCCAACTGGTTAGGTCCCAAAGTATTCTAAACCAATATGTAAATGTTAGGTCCCTAAGATTTAGGTTCCAATCATAAACATTCGAGACCCGAAGTATCAAGAACCATGTTTAGGGATAGGGAGTGGGATATGGTGTTTCTCTTTCTTCCTCACTGTGAGTGTGTGATTCTGTTTCGTGTACCTCACAAGTGTTTCACTATTCTCTCCACATGTGTTTACACTCATTCTCACAAGTGTATCACTCCTCTCATAACTCTAAAATCCAGCTGTACCTTCAAGGAAAATCAACTTAGCCATCCTTAAGGAGGTCACAGGTGGTGTAATGGGAGTTCGCAAATCCCCATCCTTGTTAGACTCGTCTGATGAATCGGAGTCATAATCTATAAGTTGCTAGTTTCCCTTTTAGGGTTCCAGATTAGAACTCTGGGAAGGTAAACAATGATCCAAAGAATTTAACATAAAGATCAAAGTTCCCTTCTAATGTCTGTGAAGAAATTTCCTTGTGACTCATCAGGTAATATCTGAATCATTGTCAACAAGTTACCGATCTGCACTGTTAGGTTACACACACTGTAGAGGGGTTGAATACAGTGTAAAGTACAATCAAATCGAACTTTAATATCACAAGTAACAGAAAAAAAAACTTTATTAAAACAAGAAACTCTGTTACAGTATGGAACTGTTACCTCTCAGTGATGAACAAATATCACGAGAGCTGCTAGGGTTAATACGAATAATCTTCTCGAATATGATAACACTTATAGTGTAAACCCTATGTCTGTGTTTATATACTACACAGTTACAAGATAATCGCTAATTGATATGGAATATAATTCTGCTTCCTAAAATATATCAATCAAATATCTTTTCTTCCAAGTATTCTATTCTTTATAGAATTCCTTCTTCATGCATATCTCTTCTTATGTTTATCTCGATCTTCTTTCCTTTAATCAGCTACTATCCTTATCTGAACGTCCTTCAGCTCTTAAGTTCTGATATCCATCTTCTGATGATTATCTCCTGATAATATAAGTACTGATATCCTTAAGTCCTGACTTCCAGTAAGTACTGATTTATCCTGTTTAAGTAAGATCTGAAAACTAAACATAAATCATATTAGCCATGACATTATCAAATATATCTAACAATCTCCCCCAACTTGTAAATTAGCATAATATACAAGTTTAACAGATATTTGATGATGTCAAAAACATTAAGTACAAATGCATAAGAATTAGACTAGATAACTACAACTTACAGTCCTTAAAGCTTTACCAACATTTAACTTCTGATAACAGCTTTAGTCTGTACAAATATCAGAATTTAATCAGTTGTAGATCTTGACTTGGCTTCATCTTCTGATCTCTCTGATGTCAGGAGTTGTTCTGAGATAGTTCTTCAATAAACATTTCTCAGCATATCTAAGTTCATCAATCATCCTCCTTTTAGCATCTTTAAGCTCTGCAGTATCTTCACCAATTTGAAAGATTGTAGCCCTGAGATCATTAATCTTAGCTTTTCTTATATCCTGATCCAGTCTGATCAAATATGCTTTATCAGACTCAAGATTGAATTCCACAGCCCTGTAACCTAGAAAGGTAGTTATAATCTTAGAAGTGTTGGGCTTCATTTCAACTATATCACCCTTGTGATCTCTGTACTTTGGAAGATATGTGCTGTCAGACTTAACAGAATAAAGCCTTTTCTGTATCTGAATCTGATCCTTCAAATAGTTTGCAACACTTTCTGTTAATCTGTCATTCACTTGAAGTAAGAATAGTACATGCTCCAGTTCTTCAAAATACTTCAATGGAATGGCATTTTTCCTTATATGATAAACCCTACCATCTGTCATGAAGTACAACAAGATGTGTTCTTTCAAGTAGGTATGGTAAACCATTTGTACAAATTCCAGTTGATTCAATCTCTCAGGAGTTGCTCCAATACCTGGTTCACTCAAGGAAGTTGGATCATTGGTAGTGTTCTGTATTCTTCTTTCATCAGCACTTCCCAATCCAGTTTTATCTCTTGCTTCCTTTCCAGTAACTACTCTTGCTTCAAAACCACTTGCAGCAGTCTTCAAAGGTTGAGTCTGTTTTGCTTTAGTGAATCATGGTAGGAGTGTCTTTTATCTATCTTCTGATATCAAGTTAACTTGAGCTATGTCAGAGGTTACTTGCTTCTTTGGAATATCAGAACTTACTGTCTCTTGACTCTGAACAACTTGAGCCATGTCAGAGGTTGTTTTAAGAACTTTTCTTGAAGTCAGAGCAAGATCATCCTTTTCATCAGTGATTTCTTCATTCTTAGGAGGCACATAAACCTTGATAGGTTCACCAACCTTTTCTTTACCCTTGGATCTTGGATCTATCTGCGGTTGTGATTTAGCCAATGTTGCTTCAGTATTTGTCCTTTCTTTTATCACAATGCCTTTGAGTTTTGGAAGTGTCTTTTTACCAGAAGCTTCAGATTTAGATGTGACTTTCTCTGATTTAAGTCTGACTTCTTCTTCCATTAAACTCTCCAAGTCCATTCCTGGATTTTCCCGAAGAAATAACTGTCTTGACATTTCTTCATCAAGATCTAAAATTTCATCAGAACTTATCCTTTTACCAGTAGCAGAACTAATTCTTTTCCCAGTATCAGAACTTGCCCTGTAACTTGTGATTTCAGCTTTTCTTGATGAGAAACCTCTACCTTGACTATGACCTCTACCCATTCCAGAGTTTCCTTGATCATCCTTTTCATCATCCTTCCCTTTCAGTGTCTTGGCAGTCTTGCATTTGGACTTAATTACTCTCTCCCCCTTTTTGGCATCAGCAGGTAGTAGAAGAGAGACAAGCAATTCCACTGAGGCTTGGATTTCAGTAAGTTGAGATTGCTGAGAAGCTTGATTTTTTAGAATATCATCAATCTGAGCTTGTTGTTTCTCTTGAGTCTTCTCAATATAAGCAATCCTGTCAAAGGTAGGTTGGAAGAACTTTTTCTTGTCAATTTTCTGAATTTGGTCCTGTTTGATGAATTCTTCCTGAATCTTGTGTAGCTCTGCATGAGTAGTTGAAAGGAGACCTTGTAGATGTTTAGTACTCAATGCAGTGACTCTAAGCTGGGTTTTGAAATCATCAGAAATTAAAATTTCATCAGCTTTTATCAAGTGCTCAGCAAGATGTTTTGCAGTTGGAACACAGGAAACTGAGTTCCATTCCTTAGTCCACTCTTGTCCTGCAGGAGTTTCACTCCAAGGCACTGGTGCTTCTCTGGTAACAAACTTCTTAACAAGTTCAGATTTAAGAATAGTTTGTTGAGGAGCATGTCCTGAAGGACCTGCTTCATCAGCATCTACATTTGGAGCAGCATCACCAGTATCTCCAGCATTTGCAGCATCAGAACTTACAGAATCAGTATCTTCTAATAAAACAACAGTGTGAGTAGTAATGGAGGCTTCAACATCCTCTAAGTGCTGATATGGTTCTAAGTTCTGATCAACATCCATATCCTGATGCTCACCTAAATTCTGATCATCAGCATCTAGATGCAGAGATGATGTAGTAGATAACTCTGGAGTTTGAACAGCATCAATAACAGGTGTGGTTGATGGATTAGTTGCTGTTGGAGCTTCTAAGAGAATTACTTCAGGCATAACCAAGTTCTGGATATCAATATCAGCACTTGTGCCTATATTAACAGGAGATACAGACTTTTGAGCAGGAGACACAGATGGTGTGTTGGTCTGTTCAGGAATAGCCTCCTGAGATGGAGTTGATGAAGAAGAAGTGACTTTAGCAAATTCCTTTTCTTGTGAGATCAGAGATTCCTGATCTCCTTCCTTAGTTGCTGCTTCTTCATCTGAAACTAGCCTTTTTGCCCTCTGTTTCTTGTATCTCTTTGTAGATATGGATTCCTTGGGAGTTTCAGGAACAGTCATTCTTCTAAGCCTCTTGAGAAGCCTAGATCCCCCAATTTCAGAATCCTTCTGAGAAGTCACTTTCTCAGCTTCTTGGACAACAGGTTATGATGTAGAAACCTGTTCCTCACTGTCAGACTCATCTCTCAAAGCAATCTTCCTTCTCTTTTGAGGTGTTTGAGGAACAGTCTTTGTCCTCTTAGGTTTGGAAGATGAAGGCTTCACAGTAGGTGCTGAGGATGAGGGTGGAACTGTCTGTGAAGTGGAGAGATAGGATTTGATATATTGCCTAAGGGTTGGTTGAGTAGTATGGGTGGTATGTTCTGATGGTTGTTGTGGTGTTTGGGAGGTGTTTGTTGGTTGGACATCAGGATAAAAAGATCTATAGGAATCAGGATCAGCATTTACTAAGATCTGCTTCACAGACTGAGGAATCTGTAAAGGTCTAACCACTGGTTTCTTAGTGTCAGCATTTATCAGGTCATGAAAGTATCATTTTGCAACCTTAAAAGGTGGAGTTAAGGAACTGATTAAGTGAGGTGCATCAGTACAAAAAGTATATATAAGTTGGCAGAATCTAGCAAAGTAGACAACATTCCTATCCTCTGTCATCCTATCCCCAATAAAACCAATTATAGCCGTTGCAAAATCAAAATGATTTTGGTTTATAATGGCATACCCGATGTGCTGACTCATTATAGGGATGGCATCAAAATTCGAACACTTGTTCCCAAAAGCTTTAGTGATGCAGTCGAAGAAGAAGCTCCATTCCCTTATGATATGAGCCCGTTTCAACTGCCCAAGCTTTGCCAAACTCTGTTCATACCCCAAACTGGCCATTAACTCCTAAAGAGCCGATTCCTCTGGAATTGAAAAAGTACATCCTTCTGGGAGATGTAGAGCCTTGCGTATTGTACCAGGAGTGACTGCATATGAAGAATCACCCACTTCGAAAGCAATACTAGGAGTACTATTTAGACCACCATTATCAAAGTTTCCAGTCCTCCAAAGTGTCAGAACTTGTTGGCTTGAGAATACTGAAGGTTGGGTCAATGCATACCCGATTTCACTGTGTGCAAGAAGGTCTTGCACAAAATGCAATTCAGAAGGAGCTTCAGCATTATCAAGAATAGCAGCATAATTTTTGGAACAAATTTAGCTCCATCAATGATTAAATCCTTAGGTGTCATGAAAGTAATCGAGAGGTTTAAGTGCCTGTTAGGTGTTTGATAGAATGTCTATATGAAAAACCAACGTTAAAAGAAGAAAGAGAGTAAAAGCAAGTAGAGAGAAAAAGTATGAAAGGAAATAAAAGATTAAAAAATCTTCTCTCTGTCTTACTTATACTTTAAAAAAAAATGTAACCGTTGGACACCTATCAGACATGCAGTAAAAACGAATAGTTAATGGGCACGAGAAAACAGTAATCATTACTTACCCACTTGCAGTTTTTCAAGGAAAAACCGTTCCACTTACCCAGTTATTCCATTAATCAAGGTGAAACAGTTTTAATTCAAAATGGAAACTGTTCCCACTTATTGAATTATTTTTCACTGCAACATCAATATTCTGAAAAAAAAATTGAGTGAAAATGACCATAATAAATCGGACGAGCAAGTACTGATAAAAGAAAATCAGAACTTAAGTTAAAACAGAATTTATGTGATCATCAGAATATGATTTCTTAACTCGAAAAAGGAATGCCTATTTTAGTAAGTCCTCACACAAATTCTGATTTGTATTCATCAGAACTTAATCATCAGAACATGCAATCAGAACTTGTCCTCAGAATTTATGCAATGTGACACAATGACTGTTCATCTAAAACAACATAGATCCCTACAGTGATTTTCATCATTCATATGGAGTGGTTAGTGTGTGCATTAAGCTAAATATCAGACAAAGAGAAAAGTCTGATTTACTTCAGTACATCTTAGAAATAAGGCAAAACTAAAACTTTACTAAAAACCTGTCAATATTCTGAAACCTACTATTGAATGAATTCATGCTTGAGTCCACCTCAACTATTTTGTGCTAATTTTGTGCATCTTTTTAAATTCTATTTTACAGTGGCTTCTCAGTGTAAGTGAGTCACAACTGCTTATCAGAATTTATGCTATTATCAGAGTATTTCTCCAATAATCATAGAGTGTGAAAAGTCACCAAGAAAATATTTTATTTGCTTTTCGGATGCATATTACTTAATACCAGCAATGCACTTGGGTCTTCCCTTCCACATTTTTACTCTAGATCTCAAAGGAGTATGTAACACCCCCAGATCCGGGGTCGGGGATCCGGGTCGCCACGGTCTTTCTTTCCACAATATCACTTCACTTAATTAATAATAAATAACCTTATGTTGTGACCCCACACTAACACACACCACAACCCGTTATAGTCTCAGAGATGAAATTGAAATAAGTACAAGTCTTTGAATCCACAATTTAAAAGTTATTACAACCCAAAATGATTACTTAATAAGTTTACAATTAATTGCCATTATCTGCCACAAGTTATAATTATACATAATTGATTCTCAAAAGTAGATGGTCTGATCTACAATAGATCTACCTCTGCAGCTATAGCAGCTACAACATCAACGGGAAGACGCGGGACGCTTCCCACGCGCTTGCGCTGGGTCTGCTTGAGTCTGGCCATCCTTCCTAACTGTTGTTGTGTGATGAAGAAATAAAGCAAGAGTGAGCCTTACAGCTCGCAAGATAATATATAGCGATAACAATAATACAAGTATCTAAATGGATACTTACTAGAATCTTTTATCATGTGTAAGATAATTACTTACTAGATATAAGTAAAAACAAGGGATGAAGTTACCAAATACTTCACTATACTTATATCAATTATAAAGTTACTTGAACTACCACTGTTCAAAGTATAACGAGCTTTCAACAATTCATCATATAGATGAGACTACAAGACAGATTTGAATAGATTAAATCTTTGAAGTAGTATTGAAGGAAATGAAGTTATGATATACTTCATTAAGTTCCGATATATATATATTCACATATACATCTTCCTTATACACTCCCTGAAAACCTCTGTCATGTAAAGTATGAACAGAGTTTGTAACATCCAATGAATTTTTGGAAGGGAAAAAGAATTGTGGCATAAACCCGATATCTTGCTGATCAGGCAAAGATACCAATAAGTAACCTTTTCTACTAGTCGATGGATGAATCCCCCACCGGTCATCACCCTGGACACATAAGGACCTTGTGCTGGACCGCCACCCGGCCTCTTACGTGTTGATGGACTGCCACCCAGCCATTTACACTTTGATAGACCGTACCCCGGCCTGTCGCTTATTCCGACTCAATTAGATGGGCTTACTTCCCGAACGTTGGGTAAGTAATCAATTCATTTGTTTTCTCAAAACAGCAACCACGTTGCGAATGTAAAATGCACCACAGAGCTGGATCCCCCAGGTTTTGAGCGAGTATTTAAATCCCCTTTGAAAGGAAGATCTTAAATATAAAAAAATGAGTTTTGGGGTCCACTCTAACTTTAAAAATCATTTTGAAGACTCGAAAACATTTTTAAGAATGTTTGGAGTACTGCTGATTTATTAAAATAAATCAGTCCCGATATATTAGAAAATATCTGAATATTATTATTTAAATAATATTCTCATAAAGATAATCCTTATAAAAATAATCGAAGTAGAAGTTTTAAAACTTATACTTGAAATGGATATTAAATAACTAAGATATACTTATATGAAAGTACTATCTTTATTTGAATAATCGAAAATAAGTTTGATTATCGAAACATTATTCTTTAATAAAATAAAGAATATTATTAAATAATAAGCGGAGTCATAATACCTCGAATGAATACTATAAATAATATTCATTAAATAAAATAAACGGAGTCATACATCCTCCAATGAATATCCAATTAGTAATCATTAAATATAATAAACAGAGTCATAAGTCCTCGAATGAATATTCAAATAATATTCATTAAATAAAATAAAGTTATCGAATAAACCTTATTCGATTAATAGTTTGGAAAACTATAACCATATATATATAGATATATATATATATATATATATATATATAAAATCTACTCGGGATCCTCGACTCCCGGTTTTAGAAAATGTTTTCACCTTTTGATCCCCTCCACTAAGGTAAACTCAATACCGCTTATCTCTAGCATAGGTATTATGCAATTGTAAGCATTTTAACCAACAGATATATAATCCAAGAATATGAAACAGGCATGCATATATACCATATCACATGCTACAATATATCGCAAGAATTTGCTAATAACAAATATGCATTTATCGCAAGATCATGCATATACACATATACATCACAACAACAGTATAACAGGTAGAAAACTTGCCTGAGCGACTGGGGGTGATAAAAGGCTCGGGACGAGTCTGGTAACCTATAAACAACAAGTAAGTTGGAATTAAACCAAAGTCACTTGTAAATCTATACTTTAACTAACTTAGACTCTAATGCTTGTTTTGCGCTTACTGATTCTCTTAAGTCACTCGAGTACCCTCGGCTCCACCATTTTTAATAAATTAACCATTATGGGTTTTAAGGCGATTCTTTCGCGGGTGTCTTACCAACTGTCTAACACACTTACCATAATTGTTTCATACACTAATTAACCCTTTTTGGTCTTTAACCTATGTTTCAAAGTAAGGCGAGGGGAAAAGTTTCGTTCGCGAAACGCCGTTACTTGAAATGGTCGTTTCTCCTAAACCGTACATCGGAATCAAATGAACTACATATCAAAACAAAGCTCGTAACATGAACTATCTAAACATGGAAATGGTCATAATCTAGCAGGGAGTTATCGGGTCCAAATGTTATGAACAAAAGCAGTCTAAAGTAAATCGGACATTACGACGGCTATGTTTACGCGATTTCCCAAATTTAAACCATTCAAAAACCATCATAATTCAACCTCAACCCATTCATACAACCAAAGTCCATCCTTATCACATCATAACAGCCCCAATCAATTCAATATTAACATTTATACTTATGCCTAAGCTTGAATTTAACTATACTTAAGTTCTTTTAACCAAAACAACAAGATTCACCATTCCATTTCACTACCACTCCAACCCAAACTCTAAACCACAAGCATTAAGCTACTATATCACCATAATAATCAAAATCATCTTATTATACTAAGGAATCTAGGGTTTGGAGATGATATACCTTCCTTGAAGTGGTGGGAGTAGCTAGGAAGCCTTAAGAAGCCTTGAGAAGTCTTAGGGATGCTTGGATCTTAAAGGAAAACAAGAAAAAATCAAGTTAAAAACTTTAAAATCACTATTCATTGTCTTCTTCATTGATTTCTTGAAGAAGATTGAGAAAGAATTGAAGGCTTAAACTCATAATATAGCCATAACTATGCATAAGGATGACTAGGGAATTATCTTACCAATTTAGGAAGCCTTGATCTTGAGTTTTGAAATTTGTTTCTCTTGGAAATGGCAAAAGCCGAGAGCAAGCCTTGGTGATGAAGAATAAAAATTTGTGTTGATGAGAAATGATTTGTTTGGCTTGGTTGATTGAATTAGGTTTGTTTTATTTTAGGTTAATTACCAATTTAACCTTGGTTTTGTGTGGTTAACAATCCACCACATTTCCTTCCTTCTTATGTCATGCTTATGTCATGCTATGATGTCATCTTCCCCTCCTTGTCCTCTTCTCATTGGTTGGGTGACATCATCCTCTCTAATCCCTTTGATTAACTTCCTTAATTGTTTGCCTAATGACCGCTGATCTGTTATACGGTTCGCTTAACTTTCGTTTTCGTTTATCGTTTGAGGGATCATACCCGGGATCTTATTACTTAGGTTCCCTTAACCTTTCTCAATATATTATATTCCTTTTATGATCCTCTCTTATAATCCTTTAATTTAAATCCTTTTTATCCTGTTACCTTATACTCAATTCTTTCCGTATCTAGTGGATTTCCGGGAAAAATCAAAGTGTTCGGAATTGGATTCTGGCGATCTTTACATACACTTATATACCATATAGAGTACTAATAAAATCTCAGAATATCCATAACAGAACCCCTACATAGTGTGGCATGAAAAGTTTTCTCATTTAGCAAAAACACTATTCACAAGGGTTACAAAAAGTTGAAAATTTTGGGGGTTATTACAGAGTACCTGATTTTTAATCCTTGTTTCTCTTTCTTTTTCTTTTGATAAGTGAGGTTTATCAGCACTTAGTACATTCAACATATTTACTAGCATCAGAATTTAACAGATGAGTAGCATTATTCTAGTTTGTGACTTAGTAATAAGATAGATAAAGTAAACTCAACTAAGCTCAATTATCAGAATTTGCTTGTGTCAATAGATTTCCATAGAAATAATTACTTCTTACATGGGATCCCTTGTTTATTGAAGACTACTAGTTCAGCATCTAGCACAGTTATCCTCATTCAATAGTTACCTAAACAGACATATCTCTATCAGAGTTTAGAAACATTGATCAGAAAACAGTCAGTACTTATACATATTTTTCAATTAAGCACAGAATACATAAAGAGATTGAATTCTGTAAATACTGATCATAAAGTCTGATGCAAAAGAACAAAACTAAGCAGATTTAGAGAAAGAACCTGAAACCATTCCAAGTTCATTTACCAATCTTGTAAAAGTAGCTTCACACAATAGTTTTGTGAAGATATCTGCTAGTTGTTGATCTGTTGGAACAAAGTGCAATTCCACTGTACCTTCATCTACATGTTCCCTGGTGAAGTGGTACCTAATGCTGATGTGCTTTGTCATAGAGTGTTGAACTGGATTACCTGTCATAGCAATAGCACTTTGATTATCACAGTAAATAGGGATTTTGATATATGTTAACCCATAATCCAGTAACTGATTCTTCATCCAAAGAATCTGTGCACAACAGCTTCCTGCAACAATATATTCTGCTTCTGCAGTTGATGTGGAAATTGACTTTTGTTTCTTGCTAAACCAAGAAACCAATCTGCCTCCAAGAAATTGGCAGCTTCCACTTGTGCTTTTCCTGTCAATTTTGCAACCTGCAAAATCTGCATCTGAGTAACCTATTAGTTTAAAATCTGATTCTCTGGGATACCATAATCCCAGATCAGCTGTTCCCTTAAGATACTTGAAAATTCTTTTCACAGCTGTTAAGTGAGGTTCTCTTGGATCTGCTTGAAATCTTGCACAAAGACAGGTAGCATACATGATATCAGGTCTACTAGCAGTTAGATAGAGTAGAGAGCCAATCATACCTCTGTAATCAGTAATATCTACTGATTTACCAGTATCCTTATCCAGTTTTGTGGAAGTGGCCATGGGAGTGGATGCACTTGTACAATCTTGCATTCCAAATTTCTTCAGCAAGTTTCTGGTGTACTTAGTTTGACAAATAAATGTGCCTTCTTCATTTTTCTTGACTTGAAGGCCCATAAAATAGCTAAGTTCCCCCATCATACTCATCTGATACCTTGACTGCATCAGTTTGGCAAACTTCTTGCAAAGTCTATCATTTGTAGACCCAAAAATGATATCATCAACATAAATCTGGACCAAAAGTAAGTCCTTTCCATGGTTGAGGTAGAACAGTGTTTTGTCTATAGTTCCTCTGTTGAATCCACTTTCCAGAAGAAACTGAGCTAAAGTCTCATACCATGCTCTGGGAGCTTGCTTAAGTCCATAAAGTGCTTTATCAAGCCTGTAGACATAATCTGGATGTTTGGAATCTACAAAGCCTGGAGGTTGTTCAACATATACTTCCTCCTCCAATTCTCCATAGAGAAAAGCACTTTTCACATCCATTTGAAAGACAGTAAACTTTTTGTGAGCAGCATAAGCCAAAAATATCCTTATGGCTTCTAACCTAGCAACTGGTGCAAAAGTTTCATCATAATCAATTCCCTCCTGTTGAGAATATCCTTTTGCAACCAGCCTTGCCTTATTCCTTGTAATTATGCCATCACTGTCAGTTTTGTTTCTGAATACCCACTTTGTACCAACAACAGATCTATTCTTTGGTCTTGGCACTAGGGTCCAGACTTCGTTTCTTTCAAATTTATTTAACTCTTCCTGCATTGCTTGCACCCAATCAGCATCTTGAAGAGCTTCTTCCACTTTCTTTGGCTCAGTCTGAGAGAGAAAAGAATTGTAAAGACATTCATTTGAAGTACCTGTTCTAGTTCTGACACCTGCATCAGGATTTCCAATTATCTAATCAGGTGTATGTGATTTAGTCCACTTCCTTGCAGATGGAAGGTTTTCTCTAGAACTGGATGCTCCCCCATGATCCATGCTGTCTTCATTTTCATTTTCCGATGCTCCCCCTGAAACTATGCTCTCTGAGTTGGATTCTTCAAAATTTAGATTTTCAAAACTATCAGAAATTGGCTTATCAGAACTTGACGAATCAGAACTTGAAGAGCCAGATGTATGTTCTGATGCTTCTTGAGATGTGGTATGTTCTTGAGTATGCTCCCCCTGCATAGGTGCATCTTCTTTTGGCGTAGTCACCACAGTTTCAATAACATCAGAGTTTAATCCATCAGAGTTTACAGTATCAGGACTTAGACTGTCAGGATTTTCAGTATCAGAATTTGAGTCTTCATTTTCAAATCTCAGCTGATCATGATCAATAAAATCTTCAAGTCCAGTAATATTCTTGTCATCAAAAGAGACATTGATAGATTCCATGACCACTCTTGTTCTCAAATTATAGACTCTGAAGGCTTTTGTGGAAAGTGGATATCCAACAAAGATTCCTTCATCAGCTTTTAGATCAAATTTAGATAGCTGTTCAGGATGAGTCTTGAGAACAAAACACTAGCATCCAAATATATGAAAGTACTTCAGATTTGGCTTCTTTTTCTTCACCATCTCATATGGTGTTTTTCCTTGCTTGTTAATGAGTGTTGCATTTTGAGTAAAACAAGCAGTCTGCACAGCTTCAGCCCAGAAATAGGTTGGAAGCCTTGCTTCTTCAAGCATTGTACGTGCAGCTTCAATGAGAGTTCTATTCTTCCTTTCAACAACTCCATTTTGCTGTGGAGTTCCAGGAGCAGAAAATTCTTGCTTAATTCCATGGTTTTTGCAGAACTCTTCCATTATCAAATCCTTGAACTCAGTGCCATTATCACTCCTTATGGTTTTCACAGAATCTTTGACCAATTTATCCAGATGTTTGACATGATCAATCAAGATAGATGCAATTTCACTTTTTGTGTGCAAGAAATACACCCATGTGTATCTGGTGAACTCATCCACTATGACCAACGCATATTTCTTCTTTGTAATAGACATTACATTCACTGGACCAAATAGATCAACATGTAGTAGATGATAAGGCTTAGGAATTGATGATTCAGTCTTGCTCTTGAATGAAGATTTTCTTTGTTTGGCCTTCTGACAAGAATCACAAAGGCCATCAGAAGCAAATACTGACTTTGGCAGTCCTCTCACAAGATCTTTCTTGACTAGTTCATTTATATTGTTGAAATTTAAATGAGAGAGTTTCTTGTGCCAATTCCAGCTTTCTTCAATTGATGCTCTACTCATCAGACAGATTGCAGAACCATCAGTACTTGTTGAAAGCTTAGCTTCATAAATGTTACCACGCCTGTATCCTTTTAGAATAACTTTGCCTTTGGATTTACTCACAACTTCACAGTGTTCTTCAAAGAAATCAACAAGATAACCTCTGTCACAGATTTGACTTATACTCAGCAGATTGTGTTTAAGTCCTGAGACCAGAGCTACTTCTCTAATGATGACATTACCAAGATTAATATTGCCATATCCCAATGTTTTTCCAATGTTTCCATCTCCATAAGAAACACTTGGGCCAGCTTTCTCCACAAAGTCTGATAGCAGGGCTTTATTTCCAGTCATATGTCCTGAACATCCACTGTCCAGAACTAGAATATTTTTCATGTTGCCCTGCAATCACAAAGACCACTAATGATTAGTTTTAAGGACCCAGACTTGCTTGGATCCTTTGGCCTTATCAAGTTTGTTAACATTTGCAGCGGATTTAGCATCAGAGTTTATGTCAACATTTTTCTTATCAGAACTTACACTATCAGACTTTGAATCACAATTTACACTTGAAGGAACAATGGAAACTTTCTTCAAAGAAGGTTTTATTTGATAATAATCATAGTACAAACTATGATATTCCTTACAAGTATAAATGGAATGCCATAAACTACCACAATGAAAACAAGGATTTTGTGGTTTATATCTAACAGACTGACTCTTAACTCCTGATTTTGAAGGTAAGGAGTTTATGTTCTTATTCTTCCTGCAAAAAGAAGCCAGATGGTTAGAACTTCCATAGTTATGACACATTTTCCTAGGAGCATTAGGAACAGGCCTATAATCATTGCTTTTATTCACACCTTCCTTTCCATTCCTATTTTTCCTAGGTGATTTTACCTTGTTTGCATTCTTAACATCTTTCAACTTATGCTTAAGCTGCTTCTTAGTCATTAAGCCTATGTTTACTTCAACTGTCTTTTCCTGTTTTAGTTTGTCAAAAGTTAATTCTTCTTTAACTTCTGATTTCTCATTATCAGACTTTACAGTTACAAACTTAACAGCTTTTAATTTTGGCTTTTGCTTAGCAACAGGCTTAATTTCTACAGTTCCTTTATCATTCTTATCCTCTCCATAACCTAAGCCCTCTTTCCAATTTTTACTACTTAGCAAATTTTGAGTTGTTCTGCCAGAGTTAGTCCAAGTCCTGATAATCTCTTTTTCCTTTTCTAACTCAGTTTTTAGAGATTCATTCATTTTTAGCACTTCATCCCTGACATAAAAAGCATCATCTCTATCCTTCTGAGTTTGATGGAACATAACTAACTCTTTTTCTAAGAAATCATTTCTTTTCTTAAAAGCAAGATTTTCAGAAGTTAATCTTTCACATGTTAAAGTTTGATCTCTATAACTAACAAATATGGTTTTAAGATATCTTCTCAACTCATTAATATCATCAGTATGAAAAGCATAAGTAGTCTGAGGTACCTTTATTTCAGCAGCTTCAGAACTGCTCTCAGCACTTTCTTTATCAGCATTTGCCATCAACGCATAGTTCTCCTCACTTTCAGAGTTTGAGGTGTCTGTCCAGCTTTTCTTCTTTGTGACAAGAGCCTTGCCTTTGTCACCCTTTACATTCTTGCAATCAGGAGATATGTGGCCTTTCTCACCACAGTTATAGCATTTGACATTGGTATAATCTCCTCTATCCGACTTTCCTCCTTTGCCCTCAGATCTTCTGAAATTCTTCTTATCAGAACTTGTGCCTTTCCTGGAAAACTTCTTTCCCTTCCTGAACTTCCTGTATGCAATCTTTGTGATCCCTTTCACCATAAGAGCACACAGCTTCAGCATCTCCTCATCAGCATCAGTCTTAGGCAAGCTTTCAGAATCCGAGTCATCATCACTTTCAGAACTTGATGACTCAGTATCAGACTTTGTGAAAAGAGCTTTACCCTTGTCTTTCCTTGAGGTAGCTGCCTTGGGGAATTCTTCTTCAGCCTTAAGAGCAACTGTCCTTGACTTTCCTCCTTTCCTCTTGCTTCTTTATTCCATCTCAAGTTCATGAGTCTTGAGCATTCCATAAATTTCATCAAGAGTTGTTTCATCAAGATTGTAGTTGTCTCTTATTGTTGTTGCCTTCAAATCCCAGCATTCAGGAAGAGCTAACAGGAATTTAAGGTTTGAATCTTCAAGTTCATACTCCTTATCAACCAATGACAAATCATTCAAGAGTTTGACAAATCTATCATATAAATCAGTCAATGACTCATTAGTCTTTGAGTCAAAGTGTTCATACTCTTGAGTGAGTATTGTCTTCCTGTTCTTCTTAATTGTATCGGTTCCCTGACACCTTGTTTCCAGAGCATCCCATATCTCCTTAGCAGTCTTGCAGTTAATTACCCTATTTGACATTACATTATCAATGGCACTATGCAGTAAGTGTCGCACCTTAGCATCCTTAGCAATTGATGCTATATCTTCAGCAGTATAATCACTCTTCTCCTTTGGTACGGTCTTTGCTGCTTAACCTGCAACTGCAACAACGAGCTTGGTTGGTTTGTGAGGCCCTTCCTTGATTCTATCAAGATATTCTGGATCTGTTGCTTCCAGGAACATGGTCATCCTCACCTTCCATATGGAATATTCAGATGGTCTCAGTATGGGAACTCTGATGGTCTCATACCGACTTTGAATTTGTGTCTTTGGTGGTTCTTCAGTTTTGGTAGGCTTAGTTGGAGTTTCTGTGTCAGACATGATTGTGTTTGGATCTTTAACTGTATGTGCGTTAATAGATAGGCTCTGATACCACTTGTTAGGTCACACACACTGTAGAGGGGGTGAATACAGTGTAAAGTACAATCAAATCGAACTTTAATATCACAAGTAACAGAAAACAAACTTTATTGAAACAATAAACTCTGTTACAGTATGGAACTGTTACCTCTCAGTGATGAACAAATATCACGAGAGTTGCTAGGGTTAATACGAATAATCTTCTCGAATATGATAACACTTATAGTGTAAACCCTATGTCTGTGTTTATATACTACACAGTTACAAGATAATCGCTAATTGATATGGAATATAATTCTGCTTCCTAAAATATATCAATAAAATATCTTTTCTTCCAAGTATTCTATTCTTTATAGAATTCCTTCTTCATGCACATCTCTTCTTATGTTTATCTCGATCTTCTTTCCTTTAATCAGCTACTGTCCTTATCTGAACGTCCTTCAGCACTTAAGTTCTAATATCCATCTTCTGATGATTATCTCTTGATAATATAAGTACTGATATCCTTAAGTCCTGACTTCCAGTAAGTACTGATGTGGCGTCCCAAAACCCGGGGTCAGGAGTCTCGGAAGCCACGCTATCTAATCTCACACAACTCACACTAAAATATGTAAATACTCACGCTTCACGACCCCACACTTAACACACACACACTACAGGTTATTGTCTTGGAAACGAACCATCATTACTAGAGAAATTTTATTACAACCCAAATGTAATTAGCCTTACCGGGGGTGACCTTTAAGTAAGGTTAATCCGCCGGCCGAATATACGCTTCTTATTTCTTATTTTACATAAACCATACTTATAAATAAGCCGAACTATAAACAACTGAAAACTAATCCAGCTTATTCCGACTACCTGAGGTACTGCACCAAACAATCTACGGAACAGCTGGCCATTTCCTACCCGTTTCCTGGCTGTGGTTCTCATGGCAGGCATCTTGATTCACTGTTGTGTTGTGTCAATTTAAGAAAGCAAGTGTGAGCTAAGATGCTCAGCATAATAATGTACAGTATGAAAATGACTGTATAATAACATTATATATTGTATATATGTTTTATTTAAAAGTAGATTTCTCGGTGTCCCACACCTTCTTATGAGAATAATTCTTTTAAGGGGTTTTTTTATAACCTGCGAATACCTTAATAGTAATCCCAGCACCTAGGCTTGGGTTACGGTATTGCATATCAATTCCAATTGGAAGATTTTGGACATCTCACAGGAGCCACCGCATACGATGATCAGTCGTCCTACGGAAAGTAACCTTCTTTACTAGTAAAAGGACTAATACTGTCATCTCTCGGGTATCACCCTGGCCGCATTCGGGCTACGTGTCCCATTTTCGGGTATACACATACTTCACAAGTTCCTGAGTACACAAAGTACCTTCGCCTGCGGTACCTTTGGTAGCCCATCCAGCACACGTAGTACCAGAGTCTACCCCTCCATTGTCCTTCAACAGAATTCTATCCATCCCGGGAACTTGAACCACATCGAAGTTCCCCAAGCGTTTTGCTTGTTGATAGAGATAATTTATCTTTTTAGAATATAAGTGTATATATATGTATATACGTACTTCCGAGAATTTCGGAGGAAGTACTAGGGATGTGAGTTGACCGTTGTCAACAGATAATTAATAAGGGGAAAGTTTCTTCTTGAAACTATATTCAATATAATAATAAGTCGGGATAATATTCACCGATGATCTGAAATTATTCGAATGATACTTCTAAATCAGAAGGTATATCAGGATCTATGATCTTTAAATCAATAACAATCCTTAAATAAATAATCATTAATTAAATAGTAGTCTATAAATAATTAAATGATAATTGATATTCGTCATACCTCGAATGAGTTATTCGTTTAAAAGATTTATTTAAATAGTATTCCTCAACTAGTTTGTGTTTATATAATTAATAATATATAATAATTAATCGGGTTGAGTAAATAAACGTTGAAGTATACTACTCCTATAATAAAGGAATACGTATATAGTATTTAATATCCGAATCAATAAAATATAGTTGAGGGACTATGCTCATTGGGAAATCGTTTTAAAAGTTCGAGGTGTTTTAGTGTTTCGTAAGTGGATGATGAGTCCCTTTAAAACGTACTATTATGGACTTATATCCGTCCTATAATACCTCCGGAGCGATTTCCGGGTTTTATCTTAAATCCCGACCGACCCTCGGTCTTCTATCATACATTACGCTTAAAGCGAAATAACATTTCACGATATATACTATTCGTACCACATCGCTATATCATGCGAAAATTCAAAACTACGTATCATGGCAAACATAGTATTTATGCGATGATAGTAAAACAATCTTTTCACAACACAACAGTAAAATGGAGTTGGGTTTGTAAACTTGCCTGGGTATCTCGAGGTGGAGGATGCTCTAGGTTCCGCTCGGAAATCTATAACCATAAACACATTTCATTTCGTTAGGTTCCGCCCTAATTTACGGTAATTCGCACTCATGCGCTACTCATTATACACCCTCTCAACTCATACTACCATTAACATTTCTTTTAAGTCATAAACACTTTATGGTCACTTCATTTTCCTAAGTATCTTGAGTTCATTCTCATTATCGTTGTCGGCTCCGCTTAAGGATTCTTACGGTTTCTACTCGAGCGGTCTCGGCTTTGACATTTTTATAAAATTGAGGAATCATTATTTTCACTTGAAATTTTTATGACAGTTAGAAAACTCCACATGTTACTCTCTGTAAACATTTCATGATTTAAGAATACTTTTAAGTCTATCCTTTATATTTTCAAAGTTCGTGATTTGTAGCAGTTTTTGTCGTGTAAAACACTTTTACTAAAACGATCATAACTTTTGATCCGTAAATCGGAATTAAGTGATTCAAGCGCCTAAACGATCCTTATAACATTGTCTATCTTAAAAAAGGTTATTTTTCAAGAATTTACAGTTTAAAACTTCGAGACTTTCTGCAGAAACTTAAAGTTACGGTTTGTTAGTTTTAACGAAGTTACGTTTACGATCGGGGTTTCGTTTATGCCTTAACTATCAACACAACCACCAACAATCATCATATCATCATCAACACACAAAATCCTCTCAAGAACATCATGTTATTGAGGCAACAACAACCAACCTTAAATCTACTTAACTTAATCATCAAGATTTCATAAACAACACTTAGTATGCTAGGTTTACTAATACCCACTAAATGGATCTTAAACATGAACCTTAAATAAAGTTAGGCCAAAGATTTTTACCTTTCTTGAAAGCTTGAGATGTGTTCTTGAGGATGGTGGAGGCTTGGAAGTGCTTGGTATGATTTTTTGGAACCTAAAACCACCATTAAAAATCAAGAACCAAAGAGAGGTTACTATTCACACTATTCACTAGTGAACTTCTTGAATTTATTCCACCCATCAAACCTTGATAAAAAGAGATGAAAGATTTTTCTTACCTTAGTTTAGTTGCTAGGAGACTTGGGAAATATTTGTAGGATTTTACAAGAACTAGAGCTTGGAGTTTTAAATTGCCATTTCTTCCTTTTTCTTCAAATTGCCGAATGGAAGAGAAAAATGGGGGTGGGGGGGGGGTATTTATAGCCCTTGGTTGCTTCTCTTGGAAGAATTTTTAGGTTGCTTCTTGGAAGGTGAGTTGATATCTTGCAACTTGATTTTTATTCTTCCTAGTATAGCATTCTAGGTTTATTCCTTGTCTTCAAATCCATGGACAAATCTTTGTAGCTTGCTAGCTTACAAGCTAAACTACAAGGTTAGCTCCTTAGCACACTATTTGATAGCTAGCTTGGTCATCCTAGGGTTAGCTCACTATTTGATGAAGTAACCATGGTTACTTCCTTACCATGGTTTAGTTAGTGCGTTACGTTTAATTAATCATTTACGCGTTTGCTCGGTTACTTAAACGTTCTCCGCAATACTTATTCGTAAATGGTTCGTAATGTAATTCTTTTCATTTCTATCCCTTATATTTTTATTTATCCTAATTGAATATAAATCCGTAGGATTTTAATCTCGTACTTACATTGTGATTCCCGTAATCCTTGATAAGTCGTAATTACGGTTATTTTTTAGAGTTCGTTTCCTTCGAAAACTAATAGCGTTTACATACACTCATTTGGTACGTATAGTCGTAATATCTATTCCAAAACTCATTTTCTTATGCACTATATAGTGTGGGCTCAAAAGTTTTCCCGTCTGACAGGGTTACTATTCATTAAACATTTTACAGGGTCTCAAAAATTCGAGTTATTACAGTCTTCCCCTCTAACAAGGATTCCGTCCCGGAATCAACTAGAAAATATGTGGGGATATCTATTCCTCATGGTGTCTTCAAGTTCCCAAGTTGATTCCTCAAAATTTTGATTTCTCCACAAGATCCTAACTAGCTTCACCGTTTTGTTCCTCAACACTTGTTCTTTCTGGTCCATTATCCTTATTGGCTGCTCGATGTAGGTCAGGTCTGGTTGTAAATCTACGTGCTCGTACTCTATTACATGTCGGGCATCGGTATGGTACTTTCTCAACATGGATACGTGAAACACGTTGTGTACTTGTTGCAAATTATGAGGCAAGGCGAGCTCGTAAGCTAGAGGTCCTATCCTCCTCAAAATTTCAAAGGGTCCTATGAATCTGGGACTCAGCTTCCCTTTCTTTCAAAATCTCATCACTCCTTTCCACGGAGATACCTTTAATAACACCGAATCTCCTACTTCATATTCCCTATCCTTCCTGGTCTGATCGGCGTACTTCTTTTGTCTGTCCTGGGCTGCTACCAATCTCTTCCTGATGAGTTTCACCATTTCTCTGGTCTGCTGGACTAACTCTGGTCCTAATAGCTTATGTTCTCTAACTTCATCCCAACACAGGGGAGAGCGACATCTTCTCCCGTAAAGAGCTTCATACGGGGGCATTCCTATGCTAGCGTGATAGCTATTGTTGTAAGAAAATTCTATCAGGGGTAAGTGATCATCCCAATTTCCTTTGAAGTCGATGGCACATACTCGCAGCATATCTTCTAGGGTCTGTATAGTCCTTTCGCTTTGTCAATCCGTCTGGGGGTGGTAAGCGGTACTCATGTTTAGTCTGGTGCCTACACATTCCTGGAAGCTTCTCCAAAATCGGGAATTAAACCTCGGGTCTCTATCTGACACTATGGCTACAGGAACGCTGTGTCTTATTACAATTTCCTTCAAGTAAATATCTACCAACTTGTCTACGGTGTACCTTTCGTTTATCGGTAGGAAGTGTGCGGACTTGGTCAGTCTATCAATGATAACCCATATAGCATCGTGATTGGTCTTTGTCCTAGGTAAGCCTGTCACAAAATCCATAGCTATGTGTTCCCATTTCCATTCCGGAATTTCTAAGGGTCGTAACAGTCCACTCGGTCGCTGGTGTTCCACCTTCACTCTTTGGCATGTCAAGAACTTGCTAACCCACTCCGCTACTTCTCTCTTCATGTTAGGCCACCAATAATATTCCTTAAGGTCACGGTACATTTTCGTACTTCCTGGGTGGATTGAATATATAGAGCTGTGCCCTTCATGCAACAGCTCGTCCTTTAATTCTTGCACATTCGGAATCCAAATCCGGGATGCATACCTCATGATCCCTTCCTCATCCTTCTCGCATCTCACTTCCTCACCGGTCAATGTCCCTTTTTCCTCGCTCATCTTCTTTTCCTGACATACTCGTATCTTTGTAGTCAGTTCTGGTACTAGCTTAATCTCAAATAATCCGTCCGTTCTCTTACCGGTCATTCTTACGTCGATTTCCATCTTCTCAAATTCCTTAACTAATTCCTCCGATGTCATTATCATCTTGAGTCTTTCCTTCCTACTAAGGGCGTCAGCCACCACATTGGCTTTACCCGAGTGATACAAAATTTCACAGTCGTAGTCCTTTATCAACTCTAACCATCTCCTCTGTCTCATGTTTAGTTCCTTCTGAGTAAAAATATATTTGAGGCTTTTATGGTCAGTGTAGATCTCGCATTTCTCACCGTATAGGTAATGTCTCCAAATTTTTAGGGCAAATACTATGGCTGCTAATTCTAGGTCATGCGTAGGGTATCGGCTCTCATACTCCTTCAATTGTCGAGAGGCATACGCTATAACCTTGCCGTGCTGCATTAGTACACATCCTAATCCTTTAAGTGATGCGTCACTGTATATCACAAACTCTCCCATTCCATCGGGAAGAGCGAGCACTGGTGCTGACACCAGCCTCTTTTTCAGTTCTTGAAAACTCTCTTCACACTTTTCCGTCCATACGAACTTTTCCGCCTTCCGGGTAAGTCTAGTCAGTGGACCGGCTATCTTAGTGAAGTCTTGCACGAATCTCCGGTAATAACCTGCTAAACCTACGAAACTCCTAACCTCTGTCAGGGTTGCTAGTCTTTCCCAATTGGATAACGCCTCTATCTTGGCGGGGTCAACTAAAACTCCTTTGCTACTCACCACATGTCCTAAAAACTGAACTTCTCTCAACCAAAATTCGCACTTCGAAAACTTGGCATACAATTTCTCATTCCTCAAGATTTCTAAGACTATCCTCAAATGTTCCGCATGTTCTTGCTCTGTCCTTGAGTAGATCAGAATATTATCTATAAAAACTATCACACATATGTCCAGATACTTTTTGAACACTCTGTTCATCAAATCCATAAAGGCTGTGGGCGCATTGGTTAATCCAAACGACATGACTAAGAACTCATAGTATCCATACCTAGTGCGAAAAGCAGTCTTTGGTATATCTTCTGGTTTGATTTTCAACTGGTGATATCCTGTCCTTAAATCTATTTTGGAAAAATGTACAGCTCCTTTGAGTTGGTCGAATAGGTCATCAATTCTGGGAAGAGGGTACCTATTCTTTATAGTCAGTTTATTCAGCTCTCGATAGTCTATACATAATCTCATGTTGCCGTCCTTTTTCTTTACGAATAGTACTGGTGTTCCCCATGGTGATATACTGGGCCTTATCATTCCGTTATCTAATAATTCTTGCAGTTGAGAAGCTAGTTCTTTCATCTCAACTGGGGCTAACCTATATGGGGCCTTGGATACTGGCACCGTCCCTGGTGCTAACTCTATAGCAAACTCTATTTCTCTGTCAGGTGGTAATCCTGGTAAGTTTTCTGGAAATACATCCTCGAATTCGTTTACTATGGGTATGTCCTGTATGTTGGGGACCTCCTTCTGGGTATCTATCATATAAGCCAAATAGGCCTCGTTACTTTTCCTCAACAATCTTTTTGCTTGAAGCATGGTCAAAAATTTTTGGTTCTGTCGTTTACCTTTAAACACTACTTCTTTATCATTCCGCACTCTTATCTTAACTTTCTTCTGTTCACAATCTATTGGCGCTCCGTTACGAGATAACCAATCCATTCCTAAGATCACATCAAATTCTCATAACGCGAATGGTATTAAGTCGACCTCGAAAATCTCCTCTTCTAATTTCAGCTTGCACTTAGGGTATATTTGATTTACAGGGATTATTTCTTTGTTTGCTATTTCCACTCGTAATACCTCACATAAGGGTATGGCATTAAGTTTTAACTTGCTAGCAAAATCTTGAGATATAAAAGACTTTGTTGCTCTAGAATCAAATAGGACATTTGCATGTTCGGAATTTAACAAAAGGGTACCTGCTATCACATCAGTGTTTCGGACAGCTTCCTGAACAGTCATGTTGAAGGTCCTAGCGGCTGGAGATCGGTTAGATGCAGCTCTACTCATTCCTGAGGCTGGGGGCTTCAACGTTGGGCAATCCCGCTTCATGTGTCCTACCTTCCCACATTGGAAACACGTTACTTTGGGCCGGGTACAACTATTGGCAAGGTGTCCGATTTGGTCATACAGGTAACATCTCAGAGGGGCTCTTATCTGGTTACACACTCCAAGGTGCCTCTTCTTACAGGTTTGACATTCTGGTATTGGGGCACATGGTTGGCTATGAAATGTTGCCCTAGATTGTCCGCCACCCTGGCCAACGCTCTCACTTGGGGCCTTTCTGAATCCGGGGCCTCTTGCAGATTGGGACACCGCTCCCCTGACGAACCTACTTGGAAGGCTCCTGTTTCTGGTTCCTATTCCTTGGCTTCCTATCTTCCTCTTCCTATTCTCCTTTTCTTTCACAGTCTGCTCACTACCAGCTTCAACAATCGAGGCTTTCTGTACTAAGGTGGCATAGTCTGTCAGTTCTAATACTGCTACTCGGTTCTATATCCATTGTTTCAGACCAAGCTGGAACCTTCACGCTTTCTTTTCTTCAGTATTCACAAACTCAGGCACAAATCTAGACAACTCAGTAAATTTGGCCTCATATTCTGCCACGGTCATCTTATCCTGTTTCAACTCCAGAAACCTAATCTCCATCTGGGTTTCCATAAACCTAGGGAAGTACTTGTCTAAGAACAGTCGGGTAAATCTATCCCATGGGATCACAACATCAGTTTCTAGGTTTCGTTTGGACTCCCACCAATAGTTAGCTTCTCCTTTCAACATGTAAGAAGCGAAGATGGTCTTATGTCGTTCCTCAACTCCTAGTATCTCGAAGGACTTTTCTATCTCTTTGAGCCAGGCCCGTGCTTCAACGGGGTCAGTAGATCCTAGAAACTCTGGGGGTTTGAGGGACTTGAAGGCTCTAAAGACAGTAGCTGCAGTCTGTTGGGCAACAGGGGGCTGTGGTGGAATAGGCTGTTGGTTCAGATTTGCTCTTAGCAGTTCCATAAATTCATTCACGGGGTTCCCTCCCTGATAGGTATCCTCAGTCTCTTCTTCTATATATTCTTCCTCATCATATTCATTATAGTCTATGTCTTCTTCACTTCCCTCATTTACTACTGGGTCACCTCGTTGTTGGTTAACAGACTCTGCGGGCTGTGCCCTGGTTCCTCTTCTACGGGGTGGCATTATTCTGATAAGGAAAATTGGTCACATGATTATGACAGTTAGGTTATTTTATTCATATATAAGCATGTCATTTATTATTTAACAGGTTTTATAAAGTGCATTAATATAGACATCAATTCTTTAATAACTGCTTCGATATATATTCATAAGATCTCCCAATTATATCTTGGGGATGAAACAACTAGCCGAGTTCATACATGCCTGATTACAATCTATCACTGCTAGTTCTAAATACTGAAAGGAAAATACATAAGCCGTGTACCCTGAAAGGCTAGGAACGCTATCTACTACTAGCAATCCTATCAAAATTGGTGACAAGTCACTCAGCCTTCTTTAAGGTCTACATCTAGTCACTAATCTCTCAGTCACTATCACTGCGAGTGAGGTCACGCACCCTCCTCATCGCTCCTGCAATCATCATCTCTGCATCGACTACCGGGATGTATCCTCCCACTGATGTCATCCTCATCTGAACCCTGGTACGGAGCTCGATCCCATCGATCTCTCTACGGGCTATGGCTGGGGAAGCAGCTCTGAAGTCTCCGGGGTATCCTAGTCGGGTAGCTCTCTCAGTTGTCAGTGCCTGGCGTAACTCAGCAATGCGGACAGACGCCGCCGTGATCTCAGCGTTAAGCTGACTCACTACCCAGTCGTGTACGGCTACATGCATGGTCGCCGGTGGTGGTAGAGGTGAGTCTGGGTCGCTAGAGGATATGTTCTGGACCTCATGGAACTGTGCGCGTATCGCCTCCTCATCATCGTCATCAGTATAGGACATAGGGCTCTGGATCCCTGGGGGTGGTGTAGGAGAGCGAATAGCCTGGTGTGGGTACATCTCTACATCTCTCCATACTACGCCATTAGCTACGGGGACAGGAAGCTCAGTCTCCTCTTCTAGGACATCCTCAGTAGGTTCATCGTCTGAATCATCAATGGGTGGGCTCTCTGGCTCGGGAATAGGGTTATGCTCAGGAATCATCAAATCATCAACAGGGTCAACCTCCTTCCTAGGCTCCACTGGTACCTGACACAATAGGCAAGGTGTTACTAACTTAGAGTTGGAATTCCCTTGAGGGTAAAACAGTCAAGACTACCCGTGTAGCCCGACGACGAACTCGACTTGAGCTCTAATTGATTGTTTTATTATTCTTAGGTCTATATATTTTATATCCTATCGTTTCCAAGATTTGATAACCTAAGGCTCTGATACCATTTCTGTGGCGCCCCAAAACCGGGGGTCAGGAGTCTCGGAAGCCACGCTATCTAATCTCACACAACTCACACTACAATATGTAAATACTCTCGCTTCACGACCCCACACTTAACACACACACACTACAGGTTATTGTCTTGGAAACGAACCATCATTACTAGAGAAATTTTATTACAACCCAAATGTAATTAGTCTTACCGGGGGTGACCTTTAAGTAAGGTTAATCCGCCGGCCGAATATACGCTTCTTATTTCTTATTTTACATAAACCATACTTATAAATAAGCCGAACTATAAACAACTAAAAACTAATCCAGCTTATTCCGACTACCTGAGGTACTGCACCAAACAATCTACGGAACAGCTGGCCATTTCCTACCCGTTTCCTGGCTGTGGTTCTCATGGCAGGCATCTTGATTCACTGTTGTGTTGTGTCAATTTAAGAAAGCAAGTGTGAGCTAAGATGCTCAGCATAATAATTTACAGTATGAAAATGACTGTATAATAACATTATATATTGTATATATGTTTTATTTAAAAGTAGATTTCTCGGTGTCCCACACCTTCTTATGAGAATAATTCTTTTAAGGGGTTTTTTTATAACCTGTGAATACCTTAATATTAATCCCAGCACCTAGGCTTGGGTTACGGTATTGCATATCAATTCCAATTGGAAGATTTTGGACATCTCACAGGAGCCACCGCATACGATGATCAGTCGTCCTACAGAAAGTAACCTTCTTCACTAGTAAAAGGACTAATACCGTCATCTCTCGGGTATCACCCTGGCCGCATTCGGGCTACGTGTCCCATTTTCGGGTATACACATACTTCACAAGTTCCTGAGTACACAAAGTACCTTCACCTGCGGTACCTTTGGTAGCCCATCCAGCACACGTAGTACCAGAGTCTACCCCTCCATTGTCCTTCAACAGAATTCTATCCATCCCGGGAACTTGAACCACATCGAAGTTCCCCAAGCGTTTTGCTTGTTGATAGAGATAATTTATCTTTTTAGAATATAAGTGTATATATATGTATATACGTACTTCCGAGAATTTCGGAGGAAGTACTAGGGATGTGAGTTGACCGTTGTCAACAGATAATTAATAAGGGGAAAGTTTCTTCTTGAAACTATATTCAATATAATAATAAGTCGGGATAATATTCACCGACGATCTGAAATTATTCGAATGATACTTCTAAATCAGAAGGTATATCAGGATCTATGATCTTTAAATCAATAACAATCCTTAAATAAATAATCATTAATTAAATAGTAGTCTATAAATAATTAAATGATAATTGATATTCATCATACCTCGAATGAGTTATTCATTTAAAAGATTTATTTAAATAGTATTCCTCAACTAGTTTATGTTTACATAATTAATAATCTATCATGATTAATCGGGTTGAGTAAATAAACGTTGAAGTATACTACTCCTATAATAAAGGAATACGTATATAGTATTTAATATCTGAATCAATAAAATATAGTTGAGGGACTATGCTCATTGGGAAATCGTTTTAAAAGTTCGAGGTGTTTTAGTGTTTCGTAAGTGGACGATGAGTCCCTTTAAAACGTACTATTATGGACTTATATCCGTCCTATAATACCTTCGGAGCGATTTCCGGGTTTTATCTTAAATCCCGACCGACCCTCGGTCTTCTATCATACATTACGCGTAAAGCGAAATAACATTTCACGATATATACTATTCGTACCACATCGCTATATCATGCCAAAATTCAAAACTACGTATCATGGCAAACATAGTATTTATGCGATGATAGTAAAACAATCTTTTCACAACACAACAGTAAAATGGAGTTGGGTTTGTAAACTTGCCTGGGTATCTTGAGGTGGAGGATGCTCTAGGTTCCACTCGGAAATCTATAACCATAAACACATTTCATTTCGTTAGGTTCCGCCCAAATTCACGGTAATTCGCACTCATGCGCTACTCATTATACACCCTCTCAACTCATACTACCCTTAACATTTCTTTTAAATCATAAACACTTTATGGTCACTTCATTTTCCTAAGTATCTTGAGTTCATTCTCATTATCGTTGTCGGCTCCGCTTAAGGATTCTTACGGTTTTTACTCGCGCGGTCTCGGCTCCGACATTTTTATAAAATTGAGAAATCATTATTTTCACTTAAAATTTTTATGACAGTTAGGAAACTCCACATGTTACTCTCTGTAAAAATTTCATGATTTAATAATACTTTTAAATCTATCCTTTATATTTTCAAATTCGTAATTTGTAGCAGTTTTTGTCGCGTAAAATACTTTTACTAAAACGATCATAACTTTTGATCCGTAAATCGGAATTAAGTGATTCAAGCGCCTAAACGATCCTTATAACATTTTCTATCTTAAACAAAGGTTATTTCTCAATAATCTACAGTTTACAACTTCGAGACTTTCTGCCGAAACTTAAAGTTACGGTTTGTTGGTTTTAACGAAGTTACGTTTACGATCGGGGTTTCGTTTATGCCTTAACTATCAACACAACCACCAACAATCATCATATCATCATCAACACACAAACTCCTCTCAATAAAATCATGTTCTTGAGGCAACAACAACCAACCTTAAATCTACTTAACTTAATCATCAAGATTTCATAAACAACACTTAGTATGTTAGGTTTACTAATACCCACTAAATGGATCTTAAACATGAACCTTAAATAAAGTTAGGCCAAAGATTTTTACCTTTCTTGAAAGCTTGAGATGTGTTCTTGAGGATGGTGGAGGCTTGGAAGTGCTTGGTATGATTTTTTGGAACCTAAAACCACCATTAAAAATCAAGAACCAAAGAGAGGTTACTATTCACACTATTCACTAGTGAACTTCTTGAATTTATTCCACCCATCAAACCTTGATAAAAAGAGATGAAAGCTTTTTCTTACCTTAGTTTAGTTGCTAGGAGACTTGGGAAATATTTGTAGGATTTTACAAGAACTAGAGCTTGGAGTTTTGAATTGCCATTTCTTCCTTTTTCTTCAAATTGCCGAATGGAAGAGAAAAATGGGGGTGGGGGGGGGGGTATTTATAGCCCTTGGTTGCTTCTCTTGGAAGAATTTTTAGGTTGCTTCTTGGAAGGTGAGTTGATATCTTGAAACTTGATTTTTATTCTTCCTAGTATAGCATTCTAGGTTTATTCCTTGTCTCCAAATCCATGGACAAATCTTTGTAGCTTGCTAGCTTACAAGCTAAACTACAAGGTTAGCTCCTTAGCACACTATTTGCTAGCTAGCTTGGTCATCCTAGGGTTAGCTCACTATTTGATAAGTAACCATGGTTACTTCCTTACCATGGTTTAGTTAGTGTGTTACGTTTAATTAATCGTTTACGCGTTCGCTCGGTTACTTAAACGTTCTCCGCAATACTTATTCGTAAATGGTTCGTAATGTAATTCTTTTCGTTTCTATCCCTTATATTTTTATTTATCCTAATTGAATATAAATCCGTAGGATTTTAATCTCGTACTTACATTGTGATTCCCGTAATCCTTGATAAGTCGTAATTACGGTTGTTTTTCAGAGTTCGTTTCCTTCGAAAACTAATAGCGTTTACATACACTCATTTGGTACGTATAGTCGTAATATCTATTCCGAAACTCATTTTCTTATGTGCTATATATTGTGGGCTCAAAAGTTTTCCCGTCTGACAGGGTTACTATTCATTAAACGTTTTACAGGGTCTCAAACATTCGAGTTATTACAACTGATTTATCCTGTTTAAGTAAGATCTGAAAACTAAACATAAATCATATTAGCCATAACATTATCAAATATATCTAACATGCACCTATGTCAGATCCACTATCCACAGATGCATCCAGGGGATTTAAGCCTGGGGAGGTAGATATTGACCACTGACATATGACTATTGGATCAGTATCCTCTCCTAACACCTGTAAAGGCAATTGGTCCATTAGAGAACCTTGAACAATCGATTCTGACCGTAAAATGGTCAAAACTCTTGTTTCCGTCAACTCTTCCTTTGTGTGTGTAACCTATCCTTATGCATAAAGAATTGTTTATGTTTGAGGTGGTGACACTACATCGGATACCCTAGCCAATAAGCGAATTTCAATAGATGTACCATGTTGAGAGGATGAATCTGGTAACTATTTTTCTACCTTTTCAGCCATTACATCTTTTTGAGAAGATGTATGGGGGCTAGCAGTTGTCTCAGTTTTGATATATCTCAACTTTGTAGGAGACAGAGCTGTCGGGTTGACTTCAGAACCTTCCTTATGTGGTGCACTAAGGCACTTTCTCCCTCACGCTCATTCATACTTCATTTTAGTGGTAAGAGAGTGTTGGTTGGTTCTGTTCCTGTGTTTGTCTCTACAGTCTGGGATAGAAGTTGTGGGGTTTCAACCTCATGACTATCAATGAAAGAAGGCCATTGGAGGCTGAACCTGTATCACAGAACATATGGCAATATAGAGATAAAATGCAGTTAAGATCTATAATGAATGAAAAATCATGTATTTAATCTTTTGAACACAATATATCTATAAATTAGACAGCTTTGTTCACCATTCCAAATAGTTGTAAAAAGAGTTAAAAATATCCATAACACATTCACCCCCTGTGTTGTATTCAATATCTAACAAGTGGTATTGGAACAAAATCTGAAAGTAAATAGATCAAGATCTTGGAAGAATGAATACATAAACGATAAGCAGTATAAAGATACCAGCCTTTGATAAGACTAGCTGCACATTATGAAAGAAAAAGACGATGTTGTTTCTAAAGATGGCCAACCCCTTGTACATCCAAATTCTGAAGAATGGGCCTTTTATTCGTATGGAAAGGATTGAAGAATCTACAGAATGAGACATGGTCATCCCTGCTTACTATGGTCCTAAAGATCCTTCAAAATACACAGAAACTAAGAAAAAAAAGTCACTATTGACAATGGTATGTAATTAATTCTGATAGTCACTTGACAATGTCATGTACAAAAATATTGTCAACTATAACACAACTAAACAAATCTGGGAGAAAATAGAAATTTTGTGTGAAGGTACAGAGGAAGCTAGATCCAACCAAATGAGAATACTGGTGTCTCAGTATGAGGGTTTCATTGCTAAACCAAAGGAGAGTATAACTGATGTCTTTGAAAGATTCAATAAGTTGATAAATGACTTGCAGCTTCATGACAAGTACTATGAAGCTGAGGGGGTTAACTTGAAATTTTTGCTCACCCTTCCAGACCATCTTGAACAGAATATTTCAGCTATAAGAGAAGGGAGAGACTTGAGCAGAATGACATTGGAGGTTTTATATGGTATTTTAAAAACCTATGAACTGGAAATAATTCAAAGAAAATCTTTAAGAGCTGGTCAAGGGCACATTGTTGATGATTCAAGTGCACTAATTGTTAATGACTGTAATTCATCTGATGATGAATTAGAAATCCATACTCCAACTGTCTCAAGTGTTGAGCAAAAGAACAAGGAGCCACAGAAGCAAGTTATTCTGGAACTTAAAGAAGATGAGTTCTATACCTTCGATGAACTGGATGAGTTGGATCAATCCATGGCTTACCTAGAAAGGAAATTCTCTAATATTAGAGTAAGGAAGACAAAGTTCTTCAAGAACAAAGGACATACATTCAACAAGGATAGCAGCTGGAAAGGAAAAGCTTAGTACAACTCTGGTGGCAAATGTGGCTACAAAACTGGATCTGTTGACATATCAAAAATAAGATGCTTCAATTGTGATGAATTCGGCCACTTTGCCACAAAATGTAGAAAGCCAAAGAAAGTGAAAAAGGACAAGGCATATTTGGAGTTGGATGCTAAGTATGAAGATCTCTTGAAGAAACAGTATGGAAAAGCTTACATTGCAGAAGGAAAGAGTTGAGATGATTCTGATAATGATGAAGATGAGGAGTTTGGAAATTATGCACTCATGGCCTTGGAGCAAGGAGAATCATCCTCATAAAAAATGGAGGTACCAACTCTTACTACTATTGATATAAATGCTAGTCAATATAAGGAGACTGTTGAAAAGATGAGTGTAGAGATGTTTCACATACACACAAGCATGGTGGCAGCTACTGAGGAAGTGAGTAGGCTTTCAAAAGTAAATGGGAAGCTTGAGATTGATAAATAAATCTAGAACTGCAGCTTGTTGAGCTTGAAACTGTCAAGCAAGAAAATGAATATCTAAAGAACAAGCTAAAGTGTGCTACCGAGATAGAAGCTGTATTGAGGGAGAAGCTAGAGAAGAATGAGGTGAAACTGAAATCATTCAGAAACACATCTTAGCTAGTTGGTCAGTACCATGAGAAGAACAAGCCATGTTCTAACATAGCTATTGGCTTGGATTTTAATGCATTGAACAACAACAGGAAAGTTGAAGGTGATAAGGGAAAAGAAATTGTAAATGAAGATGTCCCAGCTATGCTGAGAAAGGTCGGTTCACCACTGTTCAAAGCATGTGAAGTAAATTTCAGTGAATTGGAGTTGATCATAAGCAAGAACTTGTTGATGAGGACAATGAAAAAAATGCAAAGTAACAATTCCACCTTCTAAAACTGGGGAGAAGCCCATGGTGGATCAAACCCCCAAAAAGCCAATCAAGGAGCTTAAGACTGAGAATGCAGGAAAGAAGAAGAAAAACAGGATTGGGAAAATTGGGATAAACAAGAGCAATAACTTTACATATATTGCAGATGCTCCTAGGAAACAGTTTCGTAAATGTGGCTCTACAAATCACCTAACTCACCTTTGTAAAAAGGATGTAAGTGAGCCAAGATTGGGAGCATGAAAATATAATGAAGCAAAGACCGAAGATCTCTACTCATTTTGTGATAAGTTTGATTGCATTCCTTGTAACATAAAATTGATGACAAGTTGCCACAAGTTGAGAGCAGACCTCAAAGAAGTCAACAATGGGTCTGCAGCTAAAAGGGAACATGCAAATCAATCAATAAACACCATTTTTTCTGAATCAACTCATTCTAATTCTACAAATTCTGTTAACAAGAAAAATGTACCCAAAACTACTTGGGTAGCTAAACACACTTAATCCTCATTATGTGCAGGGCAAAATGAAGAAAGTCATATGGATCATAGACAGTGGATGCTCAAGACATATGACAGGTGAGAAGGCACTGCTAACACAGTTTGAGGAGATGGTTGGCTCATTAGTGACTTTTGAAGACAACAACAAACGTTTTACAATGGGATATGGCAAGTTAATTTCTGGAAATGTTGTCATTGAAGATGTAGCACTAGTTGCTGGTTTGAAAGTGAATCTCCTAATTGTCAGTCAATTCACATAGAGGATTCAATGTTGCATTTGATAAAGGAGAATGCTTAATCATCAGCAAAAATACTAGTGAAGTTGCTCTGAAAGGAGTACGAAACGAAAGCCTTTTTGTTGCAGATTTACTCTCAGCAAATAAGGAAGAAATTTGTTTCTTCTACACCAAGGCATCTGTAGAGAAAAGTAATATGTGGCACAAAAAGCTCTCTCACCTGAATTATAAGGCAATCAGCACCCTGGTGAAAAAGGAGTTAGTGAGAGACATGCCAAATCTCGAGTTTGCTCAAAATGAAGTTTGTGAGGCTTGTCAAAAAGGCAAAATGAAAAAGTCTAGTCATAAGAGTAAAACTGTGAATTCCATAAGTGCACCTTTGCAACTTATACACATGGACTTATTTGGACCAGTTAATGTCTTATCAATTTCAAGGAAGAAATATGCACTTGTGATGGTGGATGACTACTCAAGATACACATGGGTAGAATTTATGCATTCTAAGGATGAAACTCCACACATCATAATTGAACACATCAAGAAGATTGAGAAGCAAGATGAAGATCAGAATTGTGTGAAAAGATTGAGGAGTGACAACGACACATAATTCATAAATAAAAATTTAACTGAATTCTGCAAAGAAAAGGGCATTGTTCAAGAATTCTCAGCTGCTAGAACACCTCAGCAAAATGGGGTAGTTGAAAGAAAGAATAGAACAATAGTAGAGGCTGCTAGAACAATGCTGCAAGATGTCAAACTGCCAACAAGTTTTTGGGAAGAAGCTGTCAACACTGCATATGATACTCAAAATAGATATCTTATTAACAAGAATCTTGGAAAATCACCCTACTCAATCTTATCTAAAAGAAAGCCTATTTTGAAGCATCTTCATGTGTTTGGAAGCAATTATTATGTTTTGAAAGACAACTCTGAATATGTGGGAAAATTTGACTATAAAGTCTTTGAAGTAATTTTTCTGGGATATTCATGGGAGAGAACTGCCTACAAAGCCTATATACTTGAACATAAGAAAATTATGGAAAGCACGGATGTGACTTTTGATGATGACAAGTGTCTAGGATTGGAATGCCTTAATGAAAATGAAGCTGAGGCCCTTAAGTATGAAAATCTCAACATTGATAGTGATTCTGAAGATGAAGCTGAAGTCAACAGAATAGATGAAGAGTTAACTGAACAAGTGAATCATGAGAATGGAATCTCATCTCAAACACCTTAATTTGATAGCACAAACTCAGGGGGAGAAAGAGGATAAAGTTCTGCAAGTCATGCCAATAATGAAGAAAATGCAGAAAATCCAAGTAAACAAACTCACACCAGAAATAGGATAGGGATCACACAAGAGAAACAATAATTTGTGATCCAAATGTTGGAGTGAGGACTAGAAGTGCAACTGCTAATGAATGTCTACATGTATGTTTTATTTCACAAATTGAGCCTAAGAAAACTGAGGAAGCTCTACTTGATCTTGATTGGATATCTGCTATGCAAGAGGAGCTAAATCGGTTTGAAAAAAAATAAAGTTTGGGAGTTGGTTCCTGCATCAAAGAATAGAAGTGTAATTGGAACAAAGTGGGTGTTCAGGAACAAAATGGATGAAAATGAGATTGTAACAAGAAATAAAGCAAGGTTGGTTGCAAAAGGATAATCACAGGAAGAAGGAATTGATTATAATGAAGCTTTTGCTCCAGTTGCAAGACTTAAAGCAATAAGGACCTTTCTTGCATTTGATGCACACTCAAATTTTAAGGTGTATCAAATGGATGTAAAGAGTGTTTTCCTCAATGGTGAGTTGGAAGAAGAAATTTATGTTCAACAACCACATGGCTTTGAAGATCCAGAATTTCCAAACTTTATGTACAAACTACTCAAGGCTCTATATGGACTAAAGTAAGCACCTAGAGCATGTTATGATACATTGTCAGAATTTTTGCTTAAATATGGATTCACTAGAGGAACTATTGATATGACTATCTTCTACAAGCAACATGGTGGATATATGATCCTAGTTCAGATCTATATGGATGATATCATTTTTGGCTCTACGAATGAAAAGTTATGTCAAAGATTCTCAAAACTCATGCAGAGTGAATATGAAATGAGTATGATAGGAGAGTTAAGTTACTTTCTTGGATTTAAGTCAATCAAAGAAGCGATGGAATTTTCATCAGCCAAAACAAGTATGTTAAAGATCTATTGAAGAAGTTTAGTATGGTTGACTTTTCACCTGCATCTACACCTATGTCTACAACCACTAAGTTGGATGAAAATAAGAAAGGAAAAAGTGTAGACATTTCATGTTATAGGGGAATGATAGGATCTTTGTTATATTTGACTGCTAGTAGACCAGAAATTATGTTTGTAACATATCTCTGTGCAAGATTTCAAGCCAATACAAAAGAATTACATTTGATGGCCATGAAGAGAATTTTTCAGATACTTAAAGGGGACTCCAAACCTGGGATTATGGTATCCTAAGGGAACAGAATTTGAAGTTGTTAGATACACAGATGCAGATTTTGCTGGATGCAGGGTTGACAGAAGGATCACTAGTGGAAGTTGTCAATTTCTTGGACAGAGACTTGTATTCTGGTATAGCAAGAAACAATAATCTGTGTCAACTTCCACAACTGAGGCTGAATACATAGCTGCTGGAGGTTAATGTGCTCAAGTGCTTTGGATTAGAAATCAGTTAAGGGATTATGGCCTAGTGTTACACAAAATTCCAATTATGTGTGACAATACTAGTGCTATATCCATTGTGGCTAATACAATTAATCATTCTAGAATAAAGTACATTGATGTAAGGTACCATTTTATTAGAGAACAAGCTGCAAATGGTACCATTGAGCTCATTTTGTTCCAACATAAAAACAGTTGGCTGACATTTTTACTAAAACTTTGGAATTCTAAATTCTTCATACTAAAGTCAAGAACTCGGCTAATGTTTTGCAGCAGATTGATTTCTAATAAATCAAAATTCAGTTGATTTAATTGGAAATTAACTAAAACATGAGTTATAAATATTTCAAAAATCTCTGTATATTTATTTTCAAAATTCAAAATTTAGCTTAGAATTTTTCATTTCTAAGAAAACTGTCTAAATGTTAATTCATATTTTTAATATGTAAAATTAGCACAAGACATAATTAAAAAGAATAAAAGTATATAGAGAACTGAGTTCTCAATAAGTCTAATTGACTTCTCAACAAGCCATTTTAAGACTTCTCGAGTGAGTTCTTGATAAGTCATTTTTCCGACTTCTCGAAGGACTTCCCGACAAGCTTTATTATGACTTATCGATAAGTCATTGTAGAGTTCTCTATAAGTGGTAACTCACAGAGTTCTCTACAAGTATAATTCTTAGACTTATCCACAACTTAGAACTGAAATAATTTTTCTTAATAAATTATTTTAGTGAAATATTTTTCACAAAATCATTCTGATTTTATTTTGATTATTCAAATAAAAATCAGAAAAACTCAGTCCATTCAGGACAAACTGGGTATTTATTGGACATCTCGATAAGTCATTTTTTAGTTCTCGATAAGAGTCAGGAAAATGACATATCGATATGTATCTATTCTCTCAATATGACTTCTCGATAAGCAAATTCCAAATTTTTATTTTGAGTTCTCGACAAGTCATTTACTTTTTCTATCAATATCCAGACATCCCGACATACACCTCTTTACGCCTTCGAGATCTCTAAGTGACCTAATTTTTCCAAATCCAAACCGATTTCTTTCGTTTCAAATTCTTTCTCTCTAATTTTTCCTACCCACTTAAATTTAAACACTTACAATGGCATCAAACACAGTTATACCATTTATCCCAAAGGAAGGAACCAACTATCTTGCATTTACAAATGCGAATCAGGCTCCTGATACTTTCAAGATTTTTGTGAAGTTTCTTTCCGAAACATACTTTGCAGGTGCTCTAACTGCAACCAGTCCTAAAATTGGATGTTCTCAGGGATTTTTGGAACACGGCTATGGTGAGGACTGTGATGCATAAAAACCAAGCAGTATCTGTTGTGGTTAACTGCTCCATTAGAGGCCAATAAGTGAAATTTTCTGAGGATGATGTCAATGTGGCTTTGGGAAACCCTGCTGACAAGATGGAGGAGGTTCCAACTCAAGAAGAGCTAACTGAGTTCATGGACTTCATCAACTACAGTGAGAAGATCAACTTAGCAAGCCTGAACAAGAAGAACTTGAGGAGGGAATGGTCTTTTCTATTTGACTCCATTGTGAGGGCCTTCATTTGCAGAAAGACAGGGTATGACAACATCTGAAGTGTTGTCTAGAATTTGATGTTCTCAATGGATCAAAACAGACACCTCAATGTAGGTCATCTCATCATAGAGGAGCTGAGCACCAGGCTCATAATTCCCTTGCCATCAAGAGGTAAGGAAATCTTTCTTCCTAAATTCATAATATCTGCTTTAAATTATAAACTGAATGACATTCACATGCTAAATGGTATAGAAAGAACACAAATTGGCAACAGTAAGCAAGTGTCCAAAGTTCTATTTGGTTCACTTACCACTAAAAATAAGGTAACTATAAGTCTTAGACTCACTCCATTCATGTTGGAGAGATTCAAGACTTACCCTTACCCCATGCCTGATATGAGGTCTATAATTGTATCTAGTGCAGTAATGGTCCTTGTACCTGTGGCAAAACAAACACAGGAACACCACCAGGGACCTTCCCATACTGAGCCCCTTTTTCTTTACCATTAGAAGCTAGGAAACCAACCACTTCATCCTCTCAAACGGGTGAAGTGAGTAAAAAGAAGAGAAAGCAGGCACCATTAATTGTAATAAATAAGAGTGGTGAGGATCAAACAGAATCAGAGTCAACCTTGGTCAAGAAACCAAAGAAGGCAAAATAAACTGAGTTAACCACTCAAGCTACCTCTGCATCCTCCCAAAAGGATGTAGTTGAAAAGAGGGATTAAAACAGAATCTAGGGGCATCCTCTCAATAGGGGGTCTCTATTGAAAAGAGCACTCTCCCTAGTGCACCATGTAAAGAGTTTGCACCAACACTTGAACAAATTCTAGTGTATGAAAGAAGAAATAAGGATGGCACACGCAAAGAGAACACATCTTTTGAAACTCCCTCATCTATTCAGGGGGAGCTGCCAAAACTCAATTCTGAAATCACTAATCTCATTTCTAAAATTTCTTCCTCTTTTAATGAAACATTTGAATCTACATCTCAAGTGTTACCAACATCATGTGACATGGTTCAAGAGACTGTGCTCACCACCCAGGACCCAAATTTAGTTGATGAAAGGCTACATTCTGGGGTAGACCTTGATGACACCAACACAAACATAGGGGTTTCATCAGTTTTTACTGAAAACCCTATGGTAGTTTCAAATGCACCTTCATGTGCAAATCAACTTTCACAGGTTGTAACATTTGAGGGTAGTACTCCTGAGGGGGAGCTATCTAAATCCTCTCAAATTCAATTGGAGGTTCCTCTTGAAGGAACAACTCCCCTCACAACCCTAGCTGAAATTGCACTCACAATTGAAGTTAAGAGTTCAGTTGTCAATGATCCTGCTATTGGGGAGGCAAGTTTAGCACATTCAAGTGCAAGCTCACTGCAAAGTGAGCAAGGGTTTGAGGCCATGGTACATGACAGTAACCTGATCAAATCCCCTCCAATTCAATTGGAGGTTCCCATAGTTGGTGAACAACAACTGTCAAAACCATAGTTTCTACTGTGAGTCCAACAGTGGCTTCTATCATAGGTGATATTCAAGAACCCCAACTCTCCACCTCAAACCCTACAAACATTCCTTCAACATCCAACCCCACATAACAACCCTTTCACCTAATTCAACAGTGGCTATAGAATGCTCAATCCCAACCAAACACCATGGATGACCTTCTGGTTGAACAACTTTCTGGTCTTACAAACATCACACAACACCTACTCACTACAAATATGTCCAATCAGGACTATCAGACCATTATGCTCTCCTATAATGAAGATGTTGAGAAGCAAAAGCAGAAGATAGTAAATAAAGCTGAGCAGGATAGAAATGTGGATGCTTGGATCTCCAAGGACTTTACTCTGAAAATGGATGAGGTCTTGGCAAGGTTCAGGGAGGAATATATCACCATTCTAGGGAGTAATGCCAAGACTCTCACTCCACAGGAAGTATATGATGCAGCCAATGAAGTCTATGAGGCTCAAATCAAAGCTTTTCACCAATTTGATAAAGCACTACAAGTGAATTTGACTGGTCATCAAGAAAAATTCATAAAAATAGCGAGGGAGAAGATGGATGAGATTATCCTTTCACAGGTGGAGATCAAATCAAAGTTTAGCAACTTTGCAGAACTGATGGCAAGATTTGATCTAACTGGAGTGGATACAATTATAAAAAATCTAAGGCAATCCTTTGTGGCTCTGCATGAGGTGGTTCAACAACACATTAAAAATTTAAATGACACTAGACTCAAGTTGAATCAACTTCATCAAAGCAGATATGAGCCCTCATCCCTGTTAATGGAGGGTATCAAGAAATCTGTCCAAGCCACATTTGGTACCCCTATATCTTCCATCTCTCAACAACCAATTTCAACATCCACCAACTTGCAAATTCAAGCTTTCCATTCTCAGGTCTCTACTTTGCCGTCTTCAAATGAGTCATTGACAACTCAAGTATCACAACTCACATTTATGGTAGCAAGTCAACAGTCTGATATCAAGACCATAATGGACTCCCATAAACACCTACAAATGCAAAATTCAGTGTCATTGGGAGCCATCATGGGTGCACTCAACAATCCCTTTGCCTGCACTTCTAGAAGCTGTTAGGCCTGAAATCCCTACACCTCACATCTTTCCTACTAACAAGACTAAGGGGGAGATAGAGCTAGGTTATTAAGATCATTTGTTCAATAATCTGTCCAAGCTACTCAATCATCTGTCAAAGCTGCTAAAAAGAAAAATATAAAGAAGTTGATATTGGAATGGAGAGGCTTATAAAGGCAACTGAGGGACCTAGTCTGAGCAAGGAATTTGATGATATGCTAAAGCCTCTTAGGGCTTCTCTCAACAATAACTTCATCATCTACAAGAGGGATTTGGACAAGACTATAAACTTCATAAGGGTGATTTTAATAACCAAGGACAACTTTCAGGAAAGAAGAATTGTGATCAACATAAATGACTCAGATGTGGATAGGTGTATGCAGGTGTCCCTAAACTTTCTCACATCAAAAAGGGCATCTGAATTGGACATATTCATTGACAAAGTTAACATAGTAATGAAGAGACTCTCTTGCGAAAGGAACTACAAAAAGCTCAAGAGGCTGCTTTTTCAGAAGCATATCTCCAGCCAAGCAAGGTAGTGGCATACATTTGTCCATCCACCAAACAACTTAAGAACCTCCATGTTCCTAGACACCGTGTCATGGCACACTAGAAGCTCATAATGTCTTTGGAGACTTAGTTGAAGACTAAGAAGAACAAGGCTTTTGAAGATGAAGAGATGATTAAGATATTGGGGAGATATTTGAGAGATCCTAAAGCCAAGTTGCCCAAAACACAAATCAATAAGTATGACTTGGATGATGATGAGCAGAACAAAGATGATCAAAAACCTTCTAGCTCAAATCCAAGTCAATCCTCGAAGGCAACTGACAGCAAAGGTAAAGATAAGAAAAGAGATGACAAGAAGACAGGAGATGAAAAAAGAAGAACGAAGAAGGAGGATGATTCAAAAACCAAGAAAAATACCCTACCAATCCAAATCCAACAAAATCAAACCTCTAAGCCAACAAACTCAAACACTTTACCACCTTTAACCTCTAAGCCTAAGCTTTTGTGCAAACATACTGCAAACACCATGTTAAAAATACCAATCACTTCCAACCAAACCACCCAAAAGAAAATCTCAAACCTACCTTCTTTCAAGCCACCAATCAAAACTCATTACAAGTCTGTTGGAAGAAAACCAAAGAAGATGCAATTCAAAGAGAGGGCCATCTGAAACTATTTTGATCAAACTGATTTTCTACCACTAAATTGGTGCAACACATATGATGACTACTTTCAACAATTTTCTGAAGAAATAGTCAAAGTTTGTATTGTATCACTGAGGGAAGTCAGAATTTATTACTAGGATGGCACCTTCACTCTACTTGGCAAAGAACTGATGGATACATTTTCAACCACAGAAATGAAGAGGGTGATTAGCTTACTAAAGGATAAGGATACAAGTACAATGGCATGGAGGGTTGTATTGGGTGTATGGTTGATAGTAAGGGAAGAAAGAAGGGCAAAAGAAAAGGTTGAAAAAGAGGAGAGGGAAAGAAATTATGCTGAAAAGATAGAAATGTTTAAGCAAAGATCAGAGGAACTCTAGGCAAAGGGGATGAGCAGAATATCTAAGGATGGACATTTTCTAAACATAAGAATTGACGGACTCCCAAGATTCGGAATAAATTACTTGAATAGTTATTCATTAGATGATAGGATCAAGCTTGTGGAAGCTGTAAGAGGGACACAAAATATGGAGGAACTGCAAGTACTTGCAGATTTAAAGGACCTCATTAGACAAGAAACATGCTATGAGAAATTTGTGTGATGAATGTACTTATCAAACTCATGTAATTTATCAGTGTATAAAAGTTATATTTATTAATCTGTCAATTTGTATGTATTCATTTGTAACTTGGGCTTAGTCTTGTTACCAGGCATGAATTTGTGATAAGCAATCTTATCATAAATTGGGGGAGATTGTTGTGTAAGACATGCATGTATCATAACAAGACTAAGTCAAATTGACAGCCCTAAGAATTAGTTGTATGATAATCTAAATTTATATTTTGTATTGTATTACTTGAGTCTGTAATAATGTGAAAGATCAGACTGGAGTATTTTTCTGTAAACAGTCTCAAGCCTAAGAATAAACTCTGGAAGAAGACCAAGAAGATCATGCCTCAGAGAAATTGTGAAGAAGCTTGGAGTTGAATAAATCTGTTTTAGGAAAAATGTTTTAAGACAAGATATTTACAAGTCACAAATCAAGTCATACAGGGAAGTCATTCAAGAACTCCTGAATGACTTATCTAGAAGTCCAAAATAGCTTATAGAGATCTCTGAGATATCGACAAGTCATTTCTGCATTAGAGAACTCATAGATATTGACAAGTTAAAATGACGTTATGGAGATTGGAGATATCGACAAGTCAAATTATCATTAGAGATCTCAGGGATATCTACAAGTCAATATGTATATAAAGATCTCTGAGATATCGACAAGTCATTCCTACATGCAGAAATTTGGAGACCTCGACAAGCCAAGTTCACTTATAGAGAACTCAAAGACCTCGACAAGTCAAAGACACTTATAGAGAACTCAGAGATCTCTATAAGCCATTATTTATCGAGATGTCAGTTCTCTATAGATCAAACTGGAGATCTCGATATGAACCTCAAGTACAGAATACTAAAAATTTAAAGATCTAAGATTATCAATCAACAAACGATTTAATCAATTAGATTGACAAGTCTACAAAAGCAGCTTGAAGAGTGCAAGATCAAAGGCCAAGATTAACTAACAAAGGAAAGTCACAGACCTACACGATTTACAAAGATTCACTAAGCCAGAAATGGAAAGCTTTAGAGATAACTTAAAGTAGGGTTTAGTACATCTTATTGCATGCTGTGTAAACCTGTGTGTAATAACCCCAAAAAATTGGACTTTTTGTAACCCTTATGAATAGTGATTTTGCTGATTATGCTGATTAAGGAAATTTTTCATGCCACACTATGTGGGAGTTCTTTTATTGATATTCTAAGATCTTATTAGTACTCCAGAAATTATATGAGTGTATGTAAAGATCGTCAGAATCCAAATTCGAACACTTTGATTTTTCCCGAAAATCCACCAGATACCAAGGAATTGAGTATAAGGTAACATGATTAAAAGCATTTAAATTCAATAATTATAAGAGAGGATCATAAAAGGAATATAAAATATTGAGAAGGGTTAGGGAAGCCCAAGTAATAAGATCCCGGATATGATCCCTCAAACGATCAACAAGATTGAGCGACGAATGAATAATGAAACAAAGAGAAACCAAATAAGGAATTAGAGTGTAAGTTTTGAGAGCATCTTTTGTAAAAGGTTAAAAAATGAAAAGCAAGAGGACTAGGGGCATGAAATTATAATTAGTAAAAGTGAGTGGGAGCATCAATTATAAGCCACATAATTGTAGCTTGTAGTTGCCTTGGTGGCCAACTAAACACCACATGTTTAGCTAGTAAACTTAATTATTTATCAAACAACAAAGCAAAATAGCTCTCCCCACTTCTTCTTCATCAAGCTCTCGGCCTTCTTCATTTCCAAGGAAGAAAAAATTGCAAAATCCAAGCTTCACTTCATAAACAAATCTAAGGTAATTTCCTTAGTTAATTTTATATAAATGGTGGAGCCGAGGGTACTCGAGCGACTTATGTGAATCGTTAAACGCAAAAGCGAACGTTAGGGTCTATTTGGCTAAAGTCTAGTTTCTTAAGAGACCGTGGTTTAATTCCAACTTATATGATTGTTTATAGGTTACCAGACTCGCCCCAGGCCTTTTACCACCCTCAGTCGCTCAGGCAAGTTTTCTACCCGTTACACTATTGTTGTGATATATATAATTGTTTGTGCATTATCTTGTGATAAGTTCATGGTTGTTATTAGCAAGTCTTGCGATATATTGGAGCATGTTGTTATGATATAAATATGCATGCCTATTTTGGAATCTTGATATATCATTGTTGATTCAATTGATTATAAACTGCATAATACCTACGCTAGAGATAAGCAGTACTTGCGTATACCCTTAGTATAGGGGACCCAGAGTTGAACATTTTTCTAAATCGAGAGGCGATGTTCTCGAGTATATTATATATATATATAGTTTTCAAAACTATTAAACGAATAATGTTTATTCGATAGTTATATATTATAAATGAATATTATTTTGAATATTCATTCGAGGACTTATGACTCCACTTATTTTATTTAATGAATATTATTTTGAATATTCATTCGAGGACTTATGACTCCGATTATTTTATTAAATAATATTCTTTATTTTATTAAAGAATAATGTTTCGATATTTTCCAAGTATTCGGAAAATAATTGATACTATAAAATCATTCTTACTTTAAATGTTTCCAGAGATTATTTTCAAACTTTATCAAAACTATTTTTGGAAGGTTAGAGCGGATCCCAAAACTCATTTTCAAATTTAAGATCTTCCTTTCGAAGGGGATTTAAATACTCACTCAAAAATATGAGGGATTCGGCTCTGTGATGTATTTTTATATTCGCAACAAGGTTGTTGTTTTGATAAAAGAGTTTTTGATTACTTACCCAACACTCGGGAAGTAAAATTCTTGGAATAAGTTAATCCATTAACAGGCATCGCCTGGGAAATATAGGTGAGTTTTCCTTTCCAACTAGATACGACTTCTCGGTGGATCCGTATCAACAAGTTTCTACTTGGGGAAAGGGAGACGAGCTTTACGTTTCAGATTCATGGATTTCATCTGAACTAGGAATGGCGTAAATGGTCGAGTGGCGCCGGCCCAACTTTATTATATTGGCCCAAATGGCCCGGAAGTTCCGCTAAGACGGTCTATTCCTTAGGAGTCCAGTGTTCGGTTGACAAGTAAATCCGACTGTTCTCCTCTACATGTAGAAAATGGTGGGGTTGCACTACTGCGACTGATCATCGTGAGTGGTCTTCCTGGCACGGAAAAATCCCGTAATTAGTTCATCATCCAGCTTGAATATTTCTACAACACTACCCAGAGCATTTCGATAGAAAGGCTACGGATGGGTAATTGCTGAAGTGTTGACAAGGTCAAATGGTTATAATGATGTTTCCATCAAATGAAGTATCTCGTAACTTCATTTCTTTTAAACAATATTTCAAATATTGAATCTATTCAAGTCTTATATTGTAGTCCCATCTATGTGAGGAACCTTTGAAAACTTATTATACTTTGAACAATGGTAGTTCAAGTAGTTTTCTAAAATGGTATAAGTATAGTGAAGTATTTGGTAACTTCAACTCCCTTTAAGCTTATATCCAGTAATTAATTATCTTACACTTTATAAAGATTTCCAGTAAGTTATCTATTTCGATACTTGCATTATTTATTACACTATATATTATCTCATAGTTGTTATAGCTGCAGAGGTAGATCTATCTGTAGACCAGGCATTCTACTTTTGGGAATCAATTATGTATAATTATAACTTGTGACAGATATTGGCAATTAATTATAAACTTATTAAGTAATCATTTTGGGTTGTAATAACTTTTAAATTATGGATTCAAGGACTTGTACTTATTTCAATTTCATCTCTGAGACTATAACGTGTTGTGGTATGTGTTATTGTGGGGTCACAGTATGAGGGTATTTACTTTTAAATAAGATAAGTGATATTTATGGAAAGAAAGACCGTGAAGACCCGGATCCCCGACCCCGGATCTGGGGGTGTTATACTGTGTTTACTAATCTATAAAGTAAACATCGGTCCTTTATTTTTAGACGTATCAAATAAATCTAGTTTTTCTTGTAACTCTCTCAAGAAAGAAGCTGAGTTCTTTACTTATAAAGAACTTTTAAGTGGCATTTATATCCACTTAGAACGCTCTATAAAGGCTTGAATTGATGTTTTGAACTCAAGTTATTTATGTATTTGATGCGTTTTGTTAGTGTTTTTGCATTTCAGGCATAGTTGAAGGAATTAGGAGGTTTAGCTTTGTTATGGTGCTAAGTTGGTGTTAGGAATGTGTCTAGGATGAAAGCTCGTGGAATGTCATCTCAAACCAGCTAGAAAAACAAGCAGAAGAAGAAATTACAATAGGTAAGCGCACCCGCGCTGTGATAGCGTGCGGCCGCGCCGAGTTGGCGAAATGACAGCGCGCCCGCGCTGGAACAGCACGCGGCTGCGCCAAACCGCGATTTCAGAATTCTGTTTCTACTTGGATTTTGAGAGTTTGAAGCCCATCTTGATTCTACACCCTATATAAAGCCTAGAAAAGACATTTTTAATAAGAAGCAGTAACGGAGTCTAAGTAGAAGCGGCGAGAAGACCTAGGAGCACAAATACAACAAAGGAGAAGAAAATCTTGTTTATGCTTGTGATTCTTTAATTGAGTTGTAATCTTGAATGATAGTTTTCTTGTTTATTGAACTTATTACTCTTGTTTAATGTACTTTAGTTTTATATTCAGTTTTATAAAGACTTAGTTTATTATACCATACTTTCATCGGAACCCATGGTGATGATGAGTTCAGTTATGGGCTAATCGTTATCGTGGGGTTCTAAGGGATTTACTTATGGATTTCTTTAGTTAATTTCGATACCTTAGTGTGTGGTGTTTATACGTCTTATGAGCATCATGAACTTATAAGATAGTGTGTTAATCTCTATTGAAGCGAAAGTGAATATATGGGTTTAGGACTTGCCATGCTAGCATAGGTTCATGTATTTGATATGCATGATTCATAGGTAATTTTAACCATCTTACTTGCCGTATGTAATCATGATAGATAACTTGTGCATTAAACCGTTATGTTTTCAAATTCTATAGACATATAGGGTCTCAATATAATTGGTGTCTATTAAGCTTCTATCTCTTTTGTGGATGTCTGGTAGTAGGGTATTCGTACAACAAAAGTTGGTGTTTACTAGTTTCGTGTTATCAGATTAATGTCATTACCATTGCATGTTAAGGTTGTAACACCCCAGTCCCACATCGAGGAGATTTGGGACTTCTGTTCAGTTTATAAGGCAAAGTACTACTACTTTGTGCACCAACAAATCATGATCTTTTGGGGGACTGCGGTGGGCTTGTCGTAACCCAAGTTGGCTGCATTCGGGACAGTATGCTTTGGCTTATTTCGGACTCGTAATTGGGACTTGACCCGGTTTTCAAAAAAAGGCTCGGGATTTTACCCGGGTTGTCACATATGGTATCAGAGCCGACTCTCGAAAGCTTGATGCGTCAAGTTGCCGGAGGTGGGGACACGAAGATTGGTGGTATTATCCCACAATGGCAAGTGGTCCGGAGGTGGGGACACGAAGCCAGTCGATATTATTCCACAATGGCTAGAGAGGTACGATCTTGGTCCTATGGGCTGTCTGTTCGGGCCTGACGAGGACGTCAGGAGTTTAAGTGGGGGAGTTTGAAACACCCCAGTCCCACATCAAGGAGATTTGGGACTTCTATTAAGTTTATAAGGCAAAGTACTACTACTTTGTGCACCAACAAATCATGATCTTTTGGGGGCCTGTGGTGGGCTTGTCGTAACCCAAGTTGGCTGCATTCGGGACAGTATGCTTCGGCTTATTTCGGACTCGTAATCGGGACTTGACCCAGTTTTCAAAGAAAGGTTCGGGATTTGACCCGGGTTATCACATATGGTATCAGAGCCAGGTTTCGATCCCGGGACCTGTGGGTTATGGGCCCACCACGCTTTTGAAATCAAGGCTAGCACAATTCAGATAGTGCAGAACTCGGTTCAGTTTGGGGGTTCTCGGACGGAAGATCCCAACATGCATATTAGAGATTTCATCGAGATCTGTGACACTTTCAAATTCAACAATGTGTTTGAAGATGCTATAAAGCTAAGGCTTTTCCCATTCTCTCTGAGGGATAAAGCTAAGTGTTGGTTGCATTCTCTACTACCAGGCTCTATCACTAAATGGGAAGATCTTGCTCAAAAGTTTCTTACTAAGTTCTTTCCTATGGAGAAGACTGCTGCTATCAGGAATGCTCTTATTTAATTTGCGCAGCAATCAGGAGATTCCTTGTGTGAAGCTTGGGATCATTATAAGGAGATGCTTAGAAAGTGTCCTCATCATGGGATGCCTGACTGGATGATTATCAACTGCTTTTATAATGGCTTGGGAGCACAGTCTAGACCCATGCTCAATGTAGCATCAGGTGGAGCCTTATGGGCCAAGAACTATGATGAAACTTATGAGCTGATTGAAATGATGGCTGCTAATGAATACCAGAACCCTTCTCAGCGATTACCTCAAGGCAAGGTAGCAGGAATTCTAGAGGTGGATGCAGCTACTACTATAGCTGCTCAGCTTAAGGCTTTGACGATGAAGGTCGATTCTTTGGCTAATTATAGAGTTAATCAAATCACTAGTATCTGTGAGCTTTGTGCTGATGCGCATGAGACGGAGCAGTGTGCTATTTCTAGTGAATCCGCTCAGTTTATGAGCAGCTTTCAGAGGTCGCAACACCCATTTCCAGCCACCTATCATCCCAACAATCGCAATCATCCTAACTTCAGTTGGAGCAACACTCAGAATGCGGTATGGCAGCCTTATCAGCAGTGTGTAGCAAAGCAATACAACCCTCCTGGTTTTTAGTAACTGCAATATGCACCAAGAAAACAACTCTAGCTGCCACAAGCTAATGAAAAATCTGAATTGGAGGAGTTGAGGCTCATGTATAAGAGCCAAGTGGTTTCTATTAAGACCTTGGAGAATCAAATTGGGCAGATTGCCAATGCCTTGCTGAATCGGCAACCGCGTACACTACCTAGTGATACAGAAGTTCCAGGCAAGAAGGAAGCAAAAGAGCAGGTTAAGACAATAACATTGAGGTTTGGGAAGGTTGCAACTCCCGAAAAAGCTCAAATTTTAGAAGATGAAGATGTGGCTGAAGAAGAAATGCGGAAGGAAGCAGAATTGGAAACAAGGAAGAAAACTGTAGAACACACTCCTCCTGAGGGTAATACAGGGGGGAAACAGATCTATCCTCCACCTTTATTTCCTAAGAGGCTACAGAAGCAGAATTTGGATAAGCAATTTGCAAAGTTTCTAGAGGTGTTCAAGAAACTTCATATCAACATACCTTTCGTTGAAGCTCTTGAACATATGCCTAGTTATGTGAAGTTTATGAAAAGTATTCTCTCTAGGAAAGTGAAGCTCGATGACTTAGAGACCGCTGCTCTAATGGAGGAATGCAGTGTTGTGCTGCAATAGAAGTTGCCTCCGAAGCTTAAAGATCCTGGAAGCTTCACTATTCCTTGCACCATTGGAAACTTTTCGTTCGATAAGTGTTTATGTGATTTGGGAGCTAGCATCAATTTGATGCATTTGTCTGTCTTCAAGAAGTTGGCTTTACCTGATCCAAAGCCTACTTATATGTCCTTGCAGTTGGCCGATCGTTCTATTACATATCCATGAGGCATTGTGGAGGATGTCTTGGTCAAGGTGGACAAACTCATCTTTCCTGCTGATTTTGTAATTCTTAATTTCGAGGAGGATAAGAAAATTCCCATAATCTTGGGAAGACCATTCTTGGCTACTGGCCGAAACTTGATAGATGTGCAGAAGGGTGAGCTCACTATGCGAGTGTTGGATCATGGTGTGACTTTCAATGTATTCAATGCCATGAAATTCCCTACTGATAATGAGGAATGCTTAAAAGTGGAATTGGTCGATTTTGTGGTTACTTCGGAACTTGATCAAATGTTAAGGTCTGATGCCTTAGAGAAGGCCTTGTTGGGGAATTCAGATAGTGAAGATGATGAAGGTGATGAACAGTTGCAGTATTTGAATGCTTCTCCTTGGAAGCGAATGCTGGATATGCCTTTTGAATCACTTGGAATGTCAGAACTGAAAAATACTAAGGGGCGTCTCAAGCCATCTATCGAGGAAGCTCCTACACTCGAGCTTAAACCATTGCCTGAACACTTAAGGTATACTTTTTTATGTGATGCATCTACTTTTCCTGTTATTATTGCATCTGACCTTTCAGGTAGTTATGAGGAAAAGCTCTTGAGAATTCTGAGAGAGTTCAAATCGGCAATTGGATGGACTATAGCAGATATCAAGGGAATCATCCCTTCTTATTGCATGCATAAAATTCTGCTAGAGAAAGGAAACAAGTCGACTGTTGAGCAACAGAGAAGGCTTAATCTGATAATGAAAGAGGTTGTGAAGAAGGAAATTCTCAAGTGGCTAGATGAGGGATCATCTATCCTATTTCTGACAGTTCTTGGGCGAGCCCAATTCAGTGTGTGCCGAAGAAAGGAGGTATCACTGTGGTCGCTAATGAGAAGAATGAGCTCATTCCTACTCGAAAAGTCACGGGGTGGAGAGTTTGCATGGATTATAGGAAGCTGAACAAGGCCACGAGAAAGAATCACTTCCCTCTTCCTTTTATTGATCAGATGTTTGACAGGTTGGTTTGGCATGAGTACTTTTATCTTCTGGATGGTTATTCGGTTTATAATCAGATTTGTATCGCTCCAGAAGATCAGGAAAAGACTACATTCACTTATCCATTCGGTACTTTTCCTTAAGAAAAGTTTCTTTTAGGTTATGTGGTGTACCTGCCATATTTCAGATATGCATGATGGCTATCTTCTCTGATATGATTGGTCAGAATGTGGAGGTATTCATGGATGATTTCTCCGTGTTCGGAGATTAAGACTAGAGATCTCGATGAGCTGAAGACCTCTACAAGCCAAACTCATTATGGAGTACCAGACATCTCGATAAGCCTTTATACTTATCGAGATATCAAGTGTTCAAATGAATCAAACTGGAGATCTCGAAGTACAGTCTCAAAGTACAGAATTGCAGATCAGTTCAATATCCAAGATAAACAATCAACAAACAATCCAACAACTAGATTGACAAGTCTATTAAAAGCAGCTTGAAGAGCGTGCAAGATCAACGGTAAAGATTAACTGACAGAGGAAGATTAAAGTAAACACGGGATGTTAAAGATATGTTAAGCCAGAAATGGAAGATTTGCTTTTCTATAAATAGAAATGACAAGTGACAGTTTAGAAAAGCTAATAGCATGTTTATTATCCACTGTGTAAACCAGCAGTTAACTGAGCTATAAAGTTAACACTGGTCCTCTAGTTAGAAGCAAAAAATTAGATAAAAATTCCTGTAACACTCTTGAGAAGAAGCTGAGCTCTTTAACCTAGAAGAGCTTAGAAATTTTGTAGCAAAGCATCTTAATTTTTAATACAAAAATTAAGTGAGTTTTGAAGATCTGTGTTCTTTATTTTATGCAAGTTTAATTTCTACATGAACAATTTTCTATACAAGATTTAATTTACTTTTTTCAACCATTATCTTTCAAGAAAAGCCTAAAATCAGAAAACACATTCACCCCCTCCCTCTGTGTGTGATTCATTACCTAACAAGTGGTATCAGAGCAAAATCTGAAAGAAAACAGATTCAAGATCTTGGAAGAATGAATACACAGAAAATTAGTAGCATCAAAATTCCTACCTTTGACAAAGCTAACTACACTCTTTGGAAAAAGAAAATGATGTTGTTTATCAAGATGACCAATCCACTCTATGTTCAGATTCTCAAGAATGGACCCTTCATTCCTATGGTATGAGTTGAGGAATCTACAGATGGAGACATGGTCATACCAGCTCATTATGCTCCTAAAGATCCATCTGAGTATTCTGACCCTGAAAAGGAGAAAGTCTCCCTGGACAGCAACTTACAATTGGTATTGATTGGGTTACTTGACAATGTGATCAACAACATTGTTAACTGTGACACTGCTAAGCAAATATGGGAGAAAATTGAAATACTATGTGAAGGAACTGAGGAAGTTTGATCTAATCAAAGAAGAATACTGATTTCACAGTATGGGGGTTTTATGGCTAAGCCCAAGGAAAGCATTACTGAAGTGTTTGAAAGATTTAATAAGTTGATAAATGACTTGCAGCTTCATGACAAGTACTATAAAGCTGAAGAGGTGAATCTAAAGTTTTTGCTTACTCTTCCTCATCATTTAGAACAGAAAATCTCAGCAATCAGGGAAGGGAGAGACTTGAGCAGAATAACTCTGAAAGTTCTATATGGAATTCTCAAAACCTATGAACTAGAGATGATTCAAAGGCAATTATAGAGATCTGAACAAGGACATGTTATAGATGGTTCAAGTGATTTAATAGTAAATGAAGGCCAAACATCCAATGATGAACTCAGATCTCAAACCTCAGTTGTCTCAACAAGTGAGCAGAGAACAATTGATTCACAGGAGCAAGTCATACTAGAATTGGAAAAGGATGAGTTCTACACTCTTGAAGAACTGGATGAGCTAGATCAGTCAATGGCTTATCTGGCTAGAAAATTCTCTAACATTAGAGTAAGGAAGCCAAGACACTTTAAAAGTAAAAGACAGTCTTTTAACAAAGACAGTAGCTGGAAAGAGAAAGGGAAGTATAATTCTGATAGCAAAAGTGGTTACAAAACTGGATATGTTGACAGATCTAATATAAGGTGCTTCAGCTGTGATGAACTAGGCCATTTTGCTACAGAATGCAGGAAACCCAAGAAGGAAAAGAAAGATAAGGCTTATCTTGAACTGGAAGCAAAGTATGAAGCTCTTCTGAAGAAACATCAAAGCAAAGCTTATATTGCAGAAGGTAAAAGTTGGGATGATTCTGAAAATGATGAAGATGAAGAACTTGGGAACTATGCAATCATGGCCTTGGAGCAAGGAGAATCATCCTCATCTAAATCATAGGTACCAACTCCTACCTCCACTGATTTAAATGTGAATCAATATAAGGAAACTGTTGAAAAGATGAGCACATAAATGTTTCACATTCATACAAGCATGATTGCTGCTAATGAAGAAGTTAGCAGATTAACAAAGTTAAATGAGAAGCTTGAAAGTGAAAAACAAGAAGCTAAATTGTTGATAGTGGAGCTTGAAGCCTTGAAACAAGAAAATGGCTATCTAAAAAACAAGCCCAAGTGTGCAAATGAGATTGAAGCTGTGCTAAGAGAAAAACTGAAGAAAAGTGAAGTAAAGTTGAAGTCCTTCAAGAATGCATTTGAACTGGTTGGTCAGTACCATGAGAAAAACAAACCATGTGCAAAAATTGCCATTGGTCTTGATTATAATACCTTAAAAAGCAAGAAGAAAAACACTGGTGACAGAGGAAAAGCAATAAAGATTGAAAATGTTCCAGCAATGCTGAAAAATGTTGGGTCACCAGTATTTAAGACTTGTGAGGTAAACTTCAGTGAAGAAGAATTGATTATCAAGCAAGAAATTACAGATGAGGATAATGAAAAGAAGAATGCAGATTCAATTCAATCCTCCAAGACTAAAGAAAATCTTATGGACAACCATAGTACCAAGACTCTTGTCAAAGAAACCAAGATTGAAGATGCAAGAAAGAAGAAGAAAAAAAGAAGTGAAAGAATGGGGAAAAATAAAAGCAATAATCTGGACTATGTTGCAGATATTCCTGGCAAGAAGTGTGGAGCATGTAGTTCTACAAATCATCTAACTCATCTTTGTAAAAAGGGTGTTAGTAAGCCAACTGAAGGAACTTGCAAATACAATGAAGCAGATTTAGGTGATTCATACTCATTCTGTGATAAGTTTGATTGCATCCCTTGCAACTTGAAAGTGATGAAAAGTTGTCACAAACTGAGAGTAGACCTAAAAGAAACATAAATTGAGTCTACATCAGAAAGGGAAAATGCACAACAATCATTGAACTCTATTTTATCTGAAACAAATCACTCTACTTCTGCTAAATCAATTAACAAGAAGAAAGTACCCAACACTGCTTGGGTTACTAAACACACCTGAATCTCATTGTATGCAGGGAAAAGTGAAGAAAGTCATATGGATCATTGACAATGGATGTTCCAGACAAATGACAGGTGATAAGGCCCTGCTATCACAGTTCGAGGAGAAAGTTGGCCCATTGGTGACCTTTGGAGACAACAGCAAAGGATTCACAATGAGTTATGGCAAGATTGTTTCTGAAAATGTTGTTATTGATAATGTAGCACTAGTAGCTGGTCTTGAGGTGAATCATTTCAATGTTAGCCAATTTGTAGACAAAGGCTTTGAAGTTTTATTCAACAAAGAAGAATGCACCTTTATCAGCAAGAAAACTGGTGAAATTACTCTAAAAGGAGCAAGGAAAGGAAGCTTGTTTGTTGCAGACTTGGACTCAACAAATAAGGATGGTATTTGTTGCTTCTACACCAAGGCATCAGAAGAACAAAGCAAGCTATGGCATAAGAATCTGTCTCACTTGAATTTCAAGGCAATTAACAACTTAGTCAAAAAGAAGTTAGTGAGAGATATGCCCAAGCTGGAGTTTGCTCAAGTTGAAGTTTGTGAAGCTTGTCAGAAAAGAAAGATGAAAAGATCTAGTCACAAGTCAAAAACTGTGAATTCTATTAGTGCACCCGTGCAACTAATTCACATGGATTTGTTTAGCCCTGTAAATGTCTAATCTATTTCAAGGAACAGATATGCACTTGTGATGGTGGATGATTTCTCAAGATACACTTGGGTAGAGTTTATGTACTCTAAAGATAAAACTCCACATATCATAATTGAGCACATCAAGAAGATAGAAAAGCAGGCTGAAGATTTCAATTGTGTGAAAAGACTGAGAAGTGACAATGGAACAGAATTCAGGAATGTTACATTAAGTGAATTCTGCAAAGGCAAAGGCATTGTTCAAGAATTCTCAGCTGCCATGACACCTCAAAAAAATGGAGTAGTTGAGAGAAAGAACAAAACATTGGTTGAAGCTGTTAGAACAATGCTGCAAGATGCCAAGTTGCCAACAAGTTTCTGGGAAGAGCCTGTTAACACTGCATGTTATATACAAAACAGATATCTCATTAACAAGGCACATGGCAAGTCACCCTACTCAATCATGTCCAAGAGGAAGCCTACTGTAAAACATCTTCATATGTTTGGAAGCAAGTGTTATATTTTGAAAGACAACTCTGAATATGTGGGAAAGTTTGACTCAAACTTTTTGAAGCAATTTTTCTGGGATATTCACTAGAAATAACAACCTACAAAGTCTAAGTGATTGATCAAAAGAAGATCATGGAAAGCACAGATGTGACCTTTGATGAAAACAAGTGTCCAGGCTTGGAATGCCTTGATGACAATGAAGCTGAAGCCCTTGCATTTGATAACCTCAACATTGATAGTGATTCTGATGGAGAAGATGAAGTTAATGCACAACAAATGATGTATGAAGAGTCTGCTGAGAAAAAAAATCATGGGAATGGAAGCTCATCTCAAACACCTAAATTTGATGGCACAAACACAGGGGGAGAAAGAGAAGAAGGATCTACCAGTCATACCAATAATGAAGAAAATGATAAAGGCACTAGTCAACAAATACACACAAGAAAATGGGATAGAAGTCACTCTAGAGAAGCAATTATTGGTAATCCTACTGCTGGTGTGAGGATTAGAAGTGCAACAACTAATGAGTGCCTACATGCATGTTTTCTGTCTCAAGTGGAGCCTAAGAAAATTGATGAAGCTCTACTGGATCCTGACTGGATATCTACCATGCAGGAAGAGCTAAATCAGTTTGAAAGAAGCAAAGTCCAGAAGTTAGTTCATGCACCAAAAAACAGAAGCATTATTGGAACAAAGTGGGTGTTCAGGAACAAAATGGATGAAAATGGTATAGTTACCAGAAACAAAGCAAGGTTGGTTGCTAAAGGCTACTCACATAAAGAAGGAATTGATTATGATGAAACTTTTGCTCCTGTTGCAAGACTTAAAGCTATAAGATTTTTTCTAGCATTTGCTGCACACTCAAATTTCAAAGTGTATCAAATGGATGTCAAAAGTGCCTTTCTGAATGGTGAGTTAGAAGAAGAAGTTTATGTGCAACAACCTCCTGGCTTTGAGTATCCAAAATTTCCTAACTTTGTGTATAAGTTACTGAAGGCTCTATATGAACTAAAGCAGACACCTAGAGCTTGGTATGACACTGTCCGATTTCTTACTGAAGCATGGTTTTACTAGAGGAACCATAAACAAGACTCTCTTCTACAAGAAATATGGTGAAGATATGATCCTAGTTCAGATTTATGTGGATGATATCATCTTTGGTTCTACTAATGAGAAGTTGTGTCAAAGATTCTCCAAGTTTATGCAGACTGAATATGAAATGAGTATGATGGGGGAACTGAGTTACTTCCTTGGACTTCAAGTCAGCCAAACTAAATATGTCAAGGATCTTTTGAAAAAGTTTGGAATGGTTTATTGTTCACCTGCATCTACACCTATGTCTACCGCAACAAAGTTGGATGAGGATAAAAATGGCAAGAGTGTAGATATCTCAAGCTACAGAGGGATGATTGGATCATTGCTTTACTTAACAACAAGTAGACCAGTCATCATGTTTGTAACATGTCTATGTGCAAGATTTCAAGCCAATCCAAAAGAATCACATTTGATGGTTGTAAAGAGGATTTTCAAATATTTGAAAGGAACTCCAAACTTGGGATTATGGTATCCCAAGGGAACTGGTTTTGAAGCTGTTGGATACACAGATGCAGATTTTGCTGGATATAGGGTTGACAGAAAAAGTACCAGTGGAAGCTGTCAATTTCTTGGGCAAAGACTTGTATCTTGGTACAACAAGAAACAATAATCTGTATCAACTTCTACAGCTGAAGCTGAATACATAGCTGCAGGGAGTTGTTGTGCTCAAGTGCTTTGGATTAGAAATCAGCTAATGGATTATGGCCTAATGTTACACAAAATTTCTATCATGTGTGACAATACTAGTGCTATATCTATAATAGCTAATCCAGTAAATCATTCTAGGACAAAACACATTGATGTGAGGTATCATTTCATTAGAGAACATGCTACTAATGGTACCATTGAGCTCATTTTTGTACCAGCAGAAAAACAACTAGCTGATATTTTTACTAAATCTTTGGATGAAGCCACTTTCACTAGACTTGTAAGTGAATTTGGAATGCTTAATTCTTCATCCTATGGCAAGAACTCAGCTAATGTTGTGTAGCAGATTAATCTCTAGTAAATCAAAATTAATTTGATTAAATTGGAAATTAACTGAAATATGAATTATAAATATTTTAGAAATCTCTGTATATTTGTCTTTCAACTTAATTTAACTTGGAATTTTTCAAATTCTAAGTAAACTGCTTAGGTGTTAATTTACATCCTTAATATGTAAAATTAACTAAAGGCAGAATTATAATAACCAAAAGTTTCTAGCAAACTGAGTTCTCGATAAGTATAAATTGACTTCTCGGCAAGTCATTTTAGGACTTCTCGAGTGAGTCCTCGATAAGTCAACGCACTGACTTCTCGAGTGACTTCTCGATAGGTTTAAAATAACTTATCGACAAGTCCTTATAGAGTTCTCTAATAATGATCATTCACAGAGTTCTCTACAAGTACAATTCTTGACTTATCAATAACTCAGAACTAAAATAATTTAAACTGATAAATTATTTTGGTAAATTACTTTTGGAAAATTTATCCTAATTTTATTTCGAATTTATTCAAATAAAAGTTGGAATTGATTCAGCCCGCTTTTTGGACAAACTGGGTATTTATTTAACATTTCGATAAGTCAAGTTTGAATTCTCTATAAGAGTAATTTAAAATGACTTCTCGACATGTACTTCATTCTTTAAATGACTTCTCGATAGACAACTCCAAATGTCTATTTTTGAGTTCTCGACAAGTCATATATTTTCACTATAAATACCCAGACTTATTGATTAATTTGAACTTGGATTTTTTTAAAAAAAATCTAAGTAAACTGAATATTTATTACTTCATATCCTCAGTATATGAACTTAATAAATAAAAAATCAAAAGAAGCAAAAATATGACAAACTGAATAAATTTAATTCATAAATTCTGTTCAGAAAAATACTTTTGACATACTTTATCTCTAATTTCTCTAATAGTGGTTAATTTATTTGACTGGATGCTGATAGGAGTTACTTTTTTTGTAGGGAGTACGTGTTTATTTGCATGGGGAATAGTCACTCTCTAAAGTAACTAATATTCTTGAGTACTTGCATGGGGAATAGTAACTAGTCATTTCTAACTGTCTAATATGTGTATGTGTTTATTATTCGTATTATCCGGGTAACTCAAGAGTCTATTGGTTTCTATCTTTACTCCCTCTATAAATTAAAAACGCCTCCCTCTTTATCATTCATCAGCACTCTCTTTCTAATAAACTTTTTAGCCTCAAAACTCACTTATTGTTCTTTTCGCTCCAATGGCTGCCCCCGTTTTTCACACACTCAACCACGGTGTTTATCTTCCAGCTCGGAACTTGACTGAAGATAAGGTCTATTATGACCCTTTTGGACTTCAAATCCGCATCAAAGGGATCGTATGCAGCCCTTTTGATCTTCACGAGAGATCTTTGATGAACTCCCATGGGATGATCAACTTGATATTCTTTTCTTCGAGATGGAAGTCTCTCTCGAGCAGGAGAGATGAGCCAGGGTGGCTGAGCAGCAACGACTTGCTGCTCTGGAGCTGCAAGAGAGAATCATCTCTCTTGGAAACTCCATGTCCAGTGCTTACGAGCGCAGGGCAAGGAGATTGGAGGCAGAGAAGAAGGAGTCCAAACTAGAGTAGTTAGGATTATGATTTACTTATTAAATCTATATCCTGATGTACTCGGTTTCTATTATTAATGAAAATCCAAATTCTACTCTAAGTATTCTTTTGTTTGTGTAATGATTCCTATGTGCTTATATCTATATTGAATTTTGCCTTCTCTGCAATAATGCTTGCAACTAAAATATCTTGCAATGTATTTGTCTAATGAAACTCCAAAAAGATACATTTGTTCAATGCATTACACATTTATACAAGACATCAACAGGGAATTCAAATAATTAATTCACAGGTATTGGTGCTAAAACTGCAGCTAAAACAATTCAAAACCAAACTGCAGTTTACCCGGGCACATCAACACAAATACAAACTCAAACACAATCCCACTCATGTAACTCTCAAAAGGAACCTGTTTTACAAAAGGACAAAATCCCCAAAATGTTCTTCAGTTATTTTGTTGTTTGAGAAAAAGGAACTGGTATCACAAACATGGAAATTTATCAGCTTTTCATGAATATCACTAATGCACCTTCATGTGCAAAACAGTTTTAACATACTAATAGGTTTGAGGGTAGTACTCCTGAGGGGGAGCTATCTAAATCCTCTCCAATTCAATTGGAGGTTCCTCAAGAAGGAACATCTCCCCTCATAACTCTAGCAGAAGCTGCTTTAGCAGTCAAAGCTAGAAGAACAATTGCCTATGACAATGTCATGAGAAAGGCAAGCTTAGCACATTCAAGTGTCAGTGTGTTGCAAGACACACAAGGGTTTGAGGCTGGTGTACATGGTAGTAACCCAGTCAAATCCCCTCCAATTTAATTGAAGGTTCTCACCACAAGTGGAGGACAACACACTGTCATAACCACAGAGAAATCTGTGAGTCCAACTATGACCTCGGTCATAAATGCTTATGCACTCATTTTTCTGATGAAATGAGTATGATTAGCCTTATATGGTCTTCCCATAATCATATGATCATAGATTAACTCTTCCCAACCACCTCTTATTTCTGTAGGACAATCAATAATTGAGCCTTTCATTGAGAATGAGAAAATAGATTGTGACAAACAGAAAATAAGAGAGGCAAGATCCTTCCTGGAAAACGGAGAGGTAGAATGAGTGTCTGGATTTAGCAATCCCTGTGAGGTAACTCTGACTCTTAAAAGTCATGAGACTAGTGCAGTGAGAAGTAGTGAGACTACTTATTCAAAAGAACAGAGAGCTTAGGATTTTTCTATTCTAATCTACTTGGTAAACTCTCACTACAGACTTCACTGAAACTTGAAGCTGCTGATAGTGTTCTACATGAACATTGACAAAAGCTTGAACAATGTGCATCTAGCTGGATCTTTCTTCCTGAAGATAATGTCAAAAAGGGGGAGAATATATCTAAATTCCAAAACAGCTAATGGATGTTGCCAGATAATAATATTATTTTCTTGATAGGGGGAGAAGGAATCTTTTCTTGATAAGGGGAGAAGGAAGAATAAATCTAAATGCAACATTGCAACTCACAAAAGAAGATCAGATGGGAAATTGGGTTCTTGGGTTCTGCATTTAGATAAAGTTTTGACATCATCAACCAGAACTTGTGCATAATTTCATAATGAACAAGTTGGGGGAGATTATAATATATAATAGATGATGTCAAAGATTACTGAAGCTGAAAATGTCATTAGCAATCAGTTAAGCTTGGGGCCAATCCTAAGTAAGTTGTATTTTTATCTAAATTTGTATTAAGTACTTGTAACACTTAAAGTCTGTAAAAATACAAAGGAGCAGACTGAAGTCTTTTTCCTAAAACAGTATCAAGCCTAAGGATTTTATCTGGAATAAGATCAAGAAGATCATGCCTCAGAAGAATTTTAAAGAAGCTTGGAGTTGAATAAATCTGTTTGGAGAAAAATATTCTAAGTCAAGATCTCTACAAGTCACAGATTTAATGTTATAGAGAAGACATTCGAGAACTCCGGAATGACTTATCGAGAAGTCATTCAAACTCCAGAGAGTACCGACAGATAAGCAATATCTACTCGATGGATAAGATATATATCCAGAATAACATCTACTCGACGGATGAACAATATCTACTCGACGGATAAGCTATACATCTACTCAACGAATGAGCAATATCTACTCAACCGATAAGCAATATCCACCGGGAGTAGAGAAGTCAGGAAAGTTACTCGAGAACTCAAAAAGATATTGACAAGTCATAAATTCAGTAAAGAACTCAGAGTTATCGACAAGTCTATATCCATTCGAGAACTCAGATATATCTACAAGTCAAGTGAACTTATGAAGTCTAGAGATCTCGATGAGCTGAAGACCTCGACAAGACAAACTCATTATGGAGTACCAGACATCTCGATAAGCCTTTACTTATCGAGATATCAAGTGTTCAAATGAATCAAACTGGATATCTCAAAGTACAGTATCAAAGTACAGAATTGCTGATCAGTTCAATATCCAAGATAAACAATCAACAAACAATCCAACAGCTGGATTGACAAGTCTACAAAAAGCAGCTTGAAGAGTGTGCAAGATCAATGGCAAAGATTAACTGACAGAGGAAGATTAAAGTAAACACGGGATGCTAAGCCAGAAATGGAAGATTTCTTTGTTAGATATATTTGATAATGTCATGGTTAATATGATTTATGTTTAGTTTTCAGATCTTACTTAAACAGGATAAATCAGTGCTTACTGGAAGTCAGGACTTAAGGATATCAGTACTTATAATTATCAGGAGATAATCATCAGAAGATGAATATCATAACTTAAGTACTGAAGGACGTTCAGATAAGGACAGCAGCTGATTAAAGGATAGAAGATCGAGACAAACATAAGAAGAGATATGCATGAAGAAGGAATTCTATGAAGAATAGAATACTTGGAAGAAAAGATATCTGATTGATATATTTTAGGAAGCAGAATTATATTCCATATCAATTAGCGATTATCTTGTAACTATGTAGTGTATAAACACACACATAAGGTTTACACTAAAAGTGTTATCATATTCGAGAAGATTATTCATTGTAACCCTAGCAGCTCTCGTGATATTTGTTCATCACTGAGAGGTAACAGTTCCATACTGTAACAGAGTTTATTGTTTCAATAAAGTTTGTTTTCTGTTACTTGAGTTATTAAAGTTCGATTTGATTATACTTTACACTGTATTCACCCCCTCTACAGTGTGTGTGTGACCTAACAAGTGGTATCAGAGCCTATCTGTTAACACATAAACAGTTTAAGATCCAAACACAATCATGTCTGACACAGAAACTTCAACTAAGCCCACCAAAACTGAAGAACCTCCAAAGACACAAATTTAAAGTCGGTATGAGACCATCAGAGTTCCCATATTGAGACCATCTGAATATGCCATATGGAAGGTGAGGATGACCATGTTTCTGGAAGCTACAGATCCAGAATATCTTGATAGAATCAAGGAAGGACCTCACAAACCAACCAAGCTCGCAGTTGCAGTTGCAGGTGAAGCAGCAAAGACTGTACCAAAGGAGAAGAGTGATTACACTACTGAAGATATCGCATCAATTGCTAAGGATGCTAAGGTACGACACTTACTGCATAGTGCCATTGATAATGTAATGTCAAACAGGTTAATTAACTGCAAGACTGCAAAGGAGATATGGGATGCTCTGAAAACAAGGTGTCAGGGAACTGATACAATTAAGAAGAACAGGAAGACCATACTCACTCAAGAGTATGAACACTTTGACTCAAAGGCTAATGAGTCATTGACTGATTTATATGATAGATTTGTCAAACTCTTGAATGATTTGTCACTGGTTAATAAGGAGTATGATCTTGAAGATTCAAACCTTAAATTCCTGTTAGTTCTTCCTGAATGCTGGGATTTGAAGGCAACAACAATAAGAGACAACTACAATCTTGATGAAACAACTCTTGATGAAATTTATGGAATGTTCAAGACTCATGAACTTGAGATGGAACAAAGAAGCAAGAGGAAAGGAGAAAAGTCAAGGACAGTTGCTCTTAAGGCTGAAGAAGAATCCCCCAATGTAGCTATCTCAAGGAAAGATAAGGGTAAAGCTCTTTTCACAAAGTCAGATACTGAGTCATCAAGTTCTGAAAGTGATGATGACTCAGAATCTGAAAGCTAGCCTGAGACTGATGCTGATGAGGAGATGATGAAGCTGTGTGCTCTTATGGTGAAAGGGATCACAAAGATTGCATACAGGAAGTTCAGGAAGGGAAATAAGTTTTCCAGGAAAGGCACAAGTTTTGATAAGAAGAATTTCAGAAAATCTGAGGGTAGAGGAGGAAAGCCTGACAGAGGAGATTATACCAATGTCAAATGCTATAACTGTGGTGAGAAAGGCCACATATCTCCTGATTGCAAGAAAGTGAAGAGTGACAAAGGCAAGGCTCTTGTCACAAAGAAGAAAAGTTGGACAGACACCTCAGACTCTGAAAGTGAGGAGAATTATGCTTTGATGGAAAATGCTGATAAAGCAAGTGCTGAAAGCAGTTCTGAAGCTGCTGAATCAAAGGGCAACAGGAAAAACATCCTAGTTCTGGACAGTGGATGTTCAGGACATATGACTGGAAATAAAGCCCTGCTATCGAACTTTGTGGAGAAAGCTGGCCCAAGTGTTTCTTATGGAGATGGCAACATTGGAAAAACATTGGGATATGGCAATATCAATCTTGGGAATGTCATCATTAAAGAAGTAGCTCTGGTCTCAGGACTTAAACACATTCTGCTGAGTATAAGTCAAATCTGTGACAGAGGTTATCATGTTGATTTCTTTGAAGAACACTGTGAAGTTGTGAGTAAATCTACAGGCAAAGTTATTCTGAAAGGATACAGGCGTGGTTACATTTATGAAGCTAAGCTTTCAACAAGTATTGATGGTTTTGCAATCTGTCTGATGAGTAGAGCATCAATTGAGGAAAGCTGGAATTGGCACAAGAAACTCTCTCATTTAAATTTCAACAATATAAATGAGTTGGTCAAGAAAGATCTTGTGAGAGGACTGCCAAAGTCAGTATTTGCTCCTGATGGCCTATGTGATTCTTGTCAGAAGGCTAAACAAAGGAAATCTTCATTCAAGAGCAAGACTGAATCATCAATTCTTGAGCCTTATCACCTACTACATGTTGATCTATTTGGTCCAGTGAATGTCATGTCTATTGCAAAGAAGAAATATGCCTTGGTCATAGTAGATGAGTTCACCAGATACACATGGGTGTATTTCTTGCACACAAAAAGTGAAACTGCATCTATCTTACTTGATCATGTCAAACAACTGGATAAATTGATCAAAGATTCTGTGAAGACAATAAGGAGTGATAATGGCACTGAGTTTAAGAATTTAATAATGGAAGAGTTCTGCAAAAACCATGGAATCAAGCAGGAATTCTCTGCTCCTAGAACTCCACAGCAAAATGGAGTTGTTGAAAGGAAGAAACTCTCATTGAAGCTGCACGTACGATGCTTGAAGAAGCAAAGCTTCCAACCTATTTCTGGGCTGAAGCTGTGCAGACTGCTTATTTTACTCAAAATGCAACACTCATTAACAAGCAAGGAAAGACACCATATGAGATGGTGAGGAAAAAGAAGCCAAATCTGAAGTATTTTCATGTATTTTGATGCAAGTGTTTTGTTCTTAAGACTCATCCTGAACAGCTATCCAAATTTGATCTAAAAGCTGATGAAGGAATCTTTGTTGGATATCCACTTTCCACAAAAGCCTTCAGAGTCTATAACTTGAGAACAAGAGTGGTCATGGAGTCTATAAATATCTCTTTTGATGACAAGAAGATTATTGGACTTGAAGATTTTATTGATCATGATCAGCTGAGATTTGAAAATGAAGATTCAAATTCTAATACTGATAATCCTGACAATCTAAGTCCTGATACTGCAAACTCTAATGGATTAAACTCTGACGTTATTGAAACTGTGGTGACTACGCCAAAGGAAGATGCACCTATGCAGGGGGAGCATACTCAAGTTCTTACCAAATCTCAAGAAGCATCAGAATATATATCTGGCTCTTCAAGTTCTGATTCGTCAAGTTCTGATAAGCCAAGTTCTGATAGTTCTGAAAATCTAAATTCTGAAAAATCCAACTCAGAGAGCATAAGTTCAGGGGGAGCATCAGAAATTGAAAATGAAGACAGCATGGATCATGGGGGAGCATCCAGTTCTAGAGAAAACCTTCCATCTGCAAGGAAGTGGACTAAATCACATACACCTGATTTGATAATTGGAAATCCTGATGCAGGTGTCAGAACTAGAACAGGTACTTCAAATGAATGTCTTTACAATTCTTTTCTTTCTCAGACTGAGCCAAAGAAAGTGGAAGAAGCTCTTCAAGATGCTGATTGGGTGCAAGCAATGCAGGAAGAGTTAAATGAATTTGAAAGAAACAAAGTCTGGACCCTAGTGCCAAGAAAAAAGAATAGATCTGTTGTTGGTACAAAGTGGGTATTCAGAAACAAAACTGACAGTGATGGCATAATTACAAGGAATAAGGCAAGGCTGGTTGCAATAGGATATTCTCAACATGAGGGAATTGATTATGATGAAACATTTGCACCAGTTGCTAGGTTAGAAGCCATAAGGATATTTTTAGCTTATGCTGCTCACAAAAAGTTTACTTACTTTCAAATGGATGTGAAAAGTGCTTTTCTCAATGGAGAATTGGAGGAAGAAGTATATGTTGAACAACCTTCAGGCTTTGTAGATTCCAAATATCCAGATTATGTCTACAGGCTTGATAAAGCACTCTATGGCCTTAACAGAGGAACTATAGACATGGTATGAGACTTTAGATCAGTTTCTTCTGGAAAGTGGATTTAACAGAGGAACTTTAGACAAAATACTGTTCTACCTCAACCATGGAAAGGACTTACTTCTAGTCCAGATTTATGTTGATGATATCATTTTTGGTTCTATAAATGACAGACTTTGCAAAAAGTTTGCCAAACTGATGCAGTCAAGGTATCAGATTAGTATGATGGGGGAACTTAGCTATTTTCTGGGCCTTCAAGTCAAGCAGAATGAAGAAGGCACTTTTATTTGTCAAACTAAGTACACAGAAACTTGCTGAAGAAATTTGGAATGCAAGATTGTTCAAGTGCATCCACTCTCATGGCTATTGTAACAAAACTGGACAAGGATACTGGTAAATCAGTAGATATTACTGATTATAGAGGTATGATTGGCTCTCTACTCTATCTAACTGCTAGTGGACCTGATATAATGTATGATACCTGTCTTTGTGCAAGATTTCAAGCAGATCCAAGAGAGCCTCACTTAACAGCTGTGAAAAGAATTTTCAAGTATCTTAAGGGAACAGCTGATCTGGGATTGTGGTATCCCAGAGAATCAAATCTTAAACTAATAGGTTACTCAGATGCAGATTTTCCATGTTGCAAAATTGACAGGAAAAGCACAAGTGGAAGCTGCCAATTTCTTGGAGGCAGATTGGTTTCTTGGTTTAGCAAGAAACAAAAGTCAATTTCCACATCAATTGCAGAAGCAGAGTACATTGCTGCAGGAAGCTGTTGTGCACAGATTCTTTGGATGAAGAATCAGTTACTGGATTATGGGTTAATATATTTCAAAATCCCTATTTACTGTGATAATCAAAGTGCTATTGCTATGACAGGTAATCCAGTTCAACACTCTATGACAAAGCACATCAGCATCAGGTACCACTTCATAAGGGAACATGCGGATGAAGGTACAGTGGAATTGCACTTTGTTCCAACAGATCAACAACTAGCAGATATCTTCACAAAACCACTGTGTGAAGCTACTTTTACAAGATTTGTAAATGAACTTGGAATGGTTTCAGGTTCTTTCTCTAAATCTGCTTAGTTTTGTTCTGATGCATCAGACTTTATGATCAGTATTTACAGAAATTACTCTCTTTGTGTATTCTGTGCTTAATTGAAAATTTGCTTAAGTACTGACTGTTGTCTGATGTGAGTTTCTAAACTCTGATAGTGATTTGTCTGTTAATGTAACTATTCAATCCTATGAGGATACCTGTGCTAGATGGTGACCTAGTAGTCTTCAATAAACTAGGGATCCCATGTTAGAAGTAATTATTTCTGTGGAAATCTATTGACACAAACAAATTCTGATATTAAGCTTAGTTGAGTTTACTTTGTCTATCTTATTACTAAGTCACAAACTAGAATAATGCTTCTCATCTGTTAAGTTCTGATGCTAGTAAATCTGTTGAATGTACTAAAGTGCTGATAAACCTCTCTTATCAAAAAAAAAAGAAAAGAATCAAGGATTAAAATTCAGGTACTCCTTTGAGATCTAGAGTACAAATGTGGAAGGGACAACCCAAGTGCATAGCTGGTATTAAGTAAATATGCATCAGAAAAGCAAAATATTTTCTTGGTGACTTTTCACACTCTATGATTACTGGAGAAATACCCTGATAATAGCATAAATTCTGATAAGCAGTCGTGACTCACTTACACTGAGAAGCCACTGTAAAATGGAATTTAAAAAGGTGCACAAAATTAGCACAAAATAGTTGAGGTGGACTCAAGCATGAACTCATTCAATAGTAGATTTCAGAATAATGACAGGTTTATAGTAAAGTTTTTAGTTATGCCTTATATCTAAGATATACTGAAGTGAATCAGACTTTACTCTTTGTCTGATATTTAGCTTAATGCACACACTAAACACTCCATATGAATGATGAAAATAACTGTGGTGATCTATGTTATTTTAGATGAACAGCATCTGTGTCACATTGCACAAATTCTGAGGACAAGTTCTGATTGCACGTTCTGATGATTAAGTTCTGAAGAATCTATATCAGAATTTGTGTGAGGACTTACTAAGATAGGCATTCATTTTTTCGAGTTAAGAAATTATGTTCTGATAACTGTTAAGTTCTGATATAAGTCTAAGTTCTGATATTAAAAACTGATCCTTTACTTGACTTATTTGTGGATAAAATCTAAAAACAGTCTCCTTTTAAATCAGAATATATTTGGGTAGAATATTAACAGTCAATATCATTAGGGATTGTGGTTCATGTACATGTACAGTAATGTTTACTTGTTACTTGTGCGCATTAAACCCTGACTTACACTTCAAATGACTATTTTTCGTCTTCCCAGTCTAGGGAGACGAGGTAGAATTAATCCTACCTGTCAACATTAAATTTCTTTGCATCTCCTGGCATTCTTTTGCCTATATAAACAACCACTTCACATTAGCCTTCACATCAACTCTTTTATCACAAAACTCATCTCCATTTTCTTAATATCAAAAACACCATGGTCAATTACAATATATTTTTGAACTATCAAACATTCAACATGGAGCTGAGCTGTGAAGCCTGGCAGCAGGAATGGCACGTCACTGCCATTCCTGATGAGATATGGGACTCAGTTCCCCAGGAGGTACTCACCCACCTCCTGTTCTTCTACATGGATTACCATCGCCATCTGGAGCGATTGGAGGAGGAAATGCTGGAAGTTCTCCGCCAGCAAGAGCGAATCATCCGACTCGCTATTCTGTTTGTCGAGAGTAGGAAGAAGAAATGATTTATTTTCTTCTTCCTGTTTTTCTTCATCGTCAGCCTTGCCCTGCTTCTTGAGCTAGGACAAAGGCTGTTGATGTTAGGTTTAGCAGCTTAGGACAATCTTGTAAAAGTTCTGATGTATTTAAATTTCATGAATGTATTCTCTTAATAAATTAATGAAATTTCTTTTTTTGCAAGTTCTTGTCTCTGAGATGTTGTGTAATGCATTGATAAATCCTGATAAATATTCATATTCTGGTGACCATTTCAATTTAAATTTAAATTAAGTTCTGATTTTATATTATCAGTACTTATTCCCTTGATTTATTTTGGTCATTCTCACTCGAATTTTTTTTCAGAATATTGGTGTTGCAGTGAAAAATAATTGAATAAGTGGACACAGTTTCAATTTTGAATTAAAACTGATTTACCTTGATTAATGGAATTACTGGGTAAGTGGAACGGTTTTTTCCTTGAAAAACTGCAAGTGGGTAAGTAATGATTACTGTTTTCCCGTGCCCATTAACTATTCATTATTACTGCATGTCTGACAGGTGTCCAACGGTTACATTTTTTTTCAAAGTATAAGTAAGACAGAGAGAGGATTTTTTTTAATCTCTTATTCACTTTTATACTTTATCTCTCTATTTTCTTTTACTCTCTTTCTTCTCCTAACGTTGGTTTTTCATATAGACATTCTATCAAACACCTAACAGGCACTCTTAAATCTCGATTATTTTCATGGCACCTAAGGATTTAATCATTGATGGAGCTAAATTTGTTCCAAATAACAATGCTGCAATTCTTCATCATGCTGAAGCTCCGTCTGAGTTGCATTTTGTGCAAGATCTTCTTGCACACAGTGAAATTGGGTATGCATTGACCCAACCTTTAGTCTTTTCGAGCCAACAAGTTCTGACATTTTGGCGGACTGGGCACTTTGATAATGGTGGTACACATGGTACTCCCACTATTGTTTTCGAAGTGGATGATTCTACACATGTGGTAACTCCTGGTACAATTCGAAAGGCTCTCTATTTACCAGAAGGATGTACTTTTTCAACCCCAGAGAAATCAACTCTTCAGGAGTTAATGGCCAATTTGGGGTATGAGCAGAGTTTGGCTAAGTTTGGGCAGTTGAAACGGGCTCATATCAGAAAGGAATGGAGCTTCTTCTTCGACTGCATCACTAAAGCTTTTGGGAATAAATGTTCAAACTTTAATGCAATCCCTATAATGAGTCATCACATCGGGTATGCAATCATTAACCAAACTTATTTCGATTTTGCAAATGCTGTGATAGGTTTCATAGGGGATAGGATGATAGAAGATAGAAATGTAGTTTATTTTGCTAGATTCTGTCAGCTTATATATAACTTTTGTTGTACTAATCCCCCTCAATTAGCCAGTACCTTAATTTCACCATTCAAAATTACAAAACGAGCTTTTAATGACCTGGTAAATGTTGATCTTAAGAAAATGGTGGTTAGACCCTTACAGATTCCTCAATCTGTAAAACAGATCTTAGTAAATGCTGATCCTGATACCTACAGATCTGTTTATTCTGATGTCCAACCAACCACCACCTCCCAAACACCACAGCAACCATCAGAACATACCACTCATACTACTCAACCTACCCTCAGAAAGTATCTCAAATCATATCTCTCCACTTCACAGACAGTTTAATCTTCATCCTCAGCACCTACTGTGAAGCCTTCATCTTCCAAGGCTAAGAGGACAAAGACTGTTTCTCAAACACCTCAGAAGAGAAGGAGGATTGTTTTGAGAGATGAATCTGATAGTGAGGAACAGGTTTCTACTTCAGAACCTGTTAATAAAGAAGTTGAGAAAGTTCCTTCTCAGAAGGATTCTGCAATTGGGGGATCTAGGCTTCTCAAAAGGCTTAGAAGAATGACTGTTGCTGAAACTCCCAAGGAATCCATATCTTCAAAGAGATACAAGAAACAGAGGGCAAAAAGGCCAGTTTTAGATGATGAGGAAGCAGCAGCTAAGGAAGGAGATCAGGAATCTCTGATCTCACAAGAACCAGTTTCTGCTAAGGCCCCTGCTTCTTCATTAACTTCAACTAAGGAAGCTTTTACTGAAAAGGCCAACACACCTTCTATGTCTCCTAAGACTGTATCTCCTGTTAATTCAGGCACAAGTGCTGATATTGATATCCAAAACTTGGTTGTGCCTGAAGTACTTTACTTAGAAGCTCCAACAACAACTTATCCATCAACAACACCTGTTACTGATGCTGCTCAAACTCCAGAATTATCTACAACACCTTCTCTGCATCTAGATGCTGATGATCAAAATATAGGTGAGCATCAGGATATGGCTGTTGATCAGAACTTGGAACCAGATCAGCAATTAGAGGATGATCCTGAAGCCTCCATTGCTACTCATACTATTATTTTATCAGAAGATACTAATTATGTAAGTTCTGATGCTGTAAATGCTGGAGATACTAGTGATGCTGCTTCAAATGAAGATGCTGATGAAGCGGGTCCTTCAGGACATGCTCCTCAACAAACTGTTCTTAAATCTGAACTTGTTAAGAAGTTTGTTACAAGAGAAGCACCAGTGCCTTGGAGTGAAACTCATGCAGGACAGGAGTGGACCAAGGAATGGAACTCAGTTACCTGTGCTCCATCTGCACAACATCTTGCTGAGCACTTGACTAAAGCTGATGAGATGTTAATTACTGATGATTTCAAAACACAGCTTAGAGTCACTGCATTGAGTACTAAACATCTACAAGGTCTTCATTCAACTACTCATGCAGAGTTACATAAGATTCAGGAAGAATTCATTAAGCAAGAACTAGTTCAGAAGATTGAAAAGAAAAAATTCTTCCAACCTACCTTTGATAGAGTTGCTTATATTGAGAAGACTCAAGAGAAACAACAAGCTCAAATTGATGATATTCTGAAAAATCAAGCTTCTCAGCAATCTCAACTTAATGACATCCAAGCCTCAGTGGAATTGCTTGTCTCTCTTCTCTTACCTGCTGATGCCAAAAAGGGGGAGAAAGTAATTAAGTCCAAATGCAAAACTGATAAGACACTGAAGGGGAAGGATGATGAAAAGGATGATCATGGAAACCCTGGAATGGGTAGAGGTCATAGTCAAGGTAGAGGTTTCTCATCAAGAAAAGCTGAAATCACAAGTCATAGGACAAGTTCTGATACTGGAAAAAGAATTAGCTCTGCTACTGGTAAAAGGATAAGTTCTGATGAACTTTTAGATCTTGATGAAGAAATGTCAAGACAATTATTTCTTCAGGAAAATCCAGGAATGGACTTGGAGAGTTTAATGGAAGAAGAAGCCAGACTTAAATCAGAAAAAGTCACATCTAAATCTGAAGCTTCTGGTAAAAAGATACTTCCAAAACTCAAAGGCATTGTGATAAAAGAAAGGACAAATACTGAAGCAACATTGGCTAAATCACAACCGCAGATAGATCCAAGATCCAAGGGTAAAGAAAAAGTTGGTGAACCTATCAAGGTTTATGTGCCTCCTGAGAATGAAGAAATCATTGATGAAAAGGATGATCTTGCTCTGACTTCAAGAAAAGTTTTTAAGACAACCTCTGACATGGCTCAAGTTGTTCAGAGTCAAGAGACAGTAAGTTCTGATATTCCAAAGAAGCAAGTAACCTCTGACATAGCTCAAGTTAACTTGATATCAGAAGAAAAATCAAAAACACTCATACCAGGATTCACTAAAGCAAAACAGACTCAACCTTTGAAGACTGCTGCAAGTGGTTTTGAAGCAAGAGTAGTTACTGGAAAGGAAGCAAGAGATAAAACTGGATTGGGAAGTGCTGATGAAACAAGAATACAGAACACTACCAATGATCCAACTTCCTTGAGTGAACCAGGTATTGGAGCAACTCCTGAGAGATTGAATCAATTGGAATATGTACAAATGGTTTACCATACCTATTTGAAAGAACACATCTTGTTGTACTTCATGACATATGGTAGGGTTTATCATATAAGGCAAAATGCCATTCCATTGAAGTATTTTGAAGAACTGGAGCATGTACTATTCTTACTTCAAGTGAATGACAAATTAACAGAAAGTGCTGCAAACTATTTGAAGGATCAGATTCAAAGACAGAAAAGGCTTTATTCTGTTAAGTCTGACAACACATATCTTCCAAAGTACAGAGATCACAAGGGTGATATAGTTGAAATGAAGCCCAACACTGCTAAGATTATAACTATCTTTCTGGGTTACAGGGCTGTGGAATTCAATCTTGAGTCTGATAAAGCATATTTGATCAGACTGGATCAGGATATAAGAAAAGCTAATATTAATGATCTCAGGGCTGCAATCTTTCAAATTGGTGAAGATACTGCAGAGCTTAAAGATGCTAAAAGGAGGATGATTGATGAACTTAGATATGCTGAGAAATGTTTATTGAAGAACTATCTCAGAACAACTCCTGACATCAAAGAGATCAGAAGATGAAGCCAAGTCAAGATCTACAACTGCTTAGATTCTGATATTTGTACAGACTGAAGTTGTTATCAGAAGTTAAAGATTGGTAAAGCTTTAAGGACTGTAAGTTGTAGTTATCTAGTCTAATTCTCATGCATTTGTACTTAATATTTTTGACATCATCAAATATTAGTTAAACTTGTATATTATGCTAATTTACAAGTTGGGGGAGATTGTTAGATATATTTGATAATATCATGGTTAATATTATTTATGTTTAGTTTTCAGATCTTACTTAAACAGGATAAATCAGTGCTTACTGGAAGTCAGGACTTAAGGATATCAGTACTTATAATTATCAGGAGATAATCATCAGAAGATGGATATCAGAACTTAAGTACTGAAGGACGTTCAGATAAGGACAGCAGCTAATTAAAGGAAAGAAGATCGAGACAAACATAGGAAGATATATGCATGAAAAAGGAATTCTATGAAGAATAGAATACTTGGAAGAAAAGAAATCTGATTGATATATTTTAGGAAGCAAAATTATATTCCATATCAATTAGCGATTATCTTGTAACTGTGTAGTATATAAACACAGACATAGGGTTTACACTAAAAGTGTTATCATATTCGAGAAAATTATTCATTGTAACCCTAGCAGCTCTCGTGATATTTGTTCATCACTGAGAGGTAACAGTTCCATACTGTAACAGAGTTTATTGTTTCAATAAAGTTTGTTAATAGTTACTTGAGTTATTAAAGTTCGATTTGATTGTACTTTACACTGTATTCACCCCCTCTACAGTGTGTGTGTGACCTAACATTGTTTTTCTATAAAAAAATGACAAGTGACAGTTTAGAAAAGCTAATAGCAAGTTTATTATCAACTGTGTAAACCAGCAGTTAACTGAGCTATAAAGTTAACGCTAGTCCTCTATTTAGAAGCAAAAAATTAGATAAAAATTCTTGTAACACTCTCGAGAAGAAGCTGAGCTCTTTAACCTAGAAGAGCTTAGAAATTTTGTAGCAAATCATCTTAATTTTTAATACAAAAATTAAGTGAGTTTTGAAGATCTGTGTTCTTTATTTTATGTAAGTTTAATTTCTGCATGAACACTTTTCTATACAAGATTTAATTTACTTTGTTCAACCATTATCTTTCAAGAAAAGCCTAAAATCAGAAAACACATTCACCCCCCCCCTCTGTGTGTGATTCATTACCTAACAATGGTAATTTGGACTCCTGGAAGGCAGCAGATTCTAGATCCTTCTTCGTATGAGTTAGTGTATATGTCGGACGTCATGTCTCTAGTCTTTCAGCTGTATTGGGCCTAACCTGTGAACAACTTATATTCGTGGACCTTGACGACCTAGGTCGTTTTTAGTTCGTGACAGGCCTTGACCGTCCTGGTTTGTAGTGGGCTTTAGACATCAATTTCAAGCGTAATAAATGTAATATTTAATGTGTTTTAGGATATGTTTTTTATCCATATCATACCGTACATGAAAGTATACACGAAACGAATAAATTTCAAGCTCTAATATATTCTAAAGATGCGAAAGAAAATATTATTATCTTATAACTAACTCCAAATTTATATACTTCAATTCATAAGAATCCCTAAATTAAATTTCGAGATAGCATTTAGTTGACGTTGTTATTGTTATTTTTAATTTTGATAGTGTCATTTTCATGTTGGAACTTAATTTAATGAGTTATGTTCGTAAGAAATAAATTAGAATATATGTATTTGTTGATATTTCTCTTACTTTTTTAACAGTAAAAATAAAAATTGAAAAGTGTTGGTGACATATCATTAAGTAAAAATCAAATCTTAAAATAACTTCTAGTGTCCAAAGCTTCGAAAATCATAAAGTTGGTGCTTTAATGGCCACTGAGTACGAGGTTGAGACGAGGAAATTTTAAGGGACATGTTCAATATTAGACATATTCCCTTGAGCGAGAACAACAATGAAGATGAAGTGTATTGCAAACAAGTGTCTGGCCAATACACAGTCTGTAGTGCATACAAGCTTCTGCAAGAACAAAAACATATATAAAAACAGGACTATCAGAATAGCACATGGAAAAAGACTTGGGGAATTAAAACTCCCCCAAAGATACTAAACTTCATGTGGAGATCTCTATCTAATTGCTCGCCTATGATGGCTATGTTGCATCAGAACCGCCTGCCTGTAAAATATGTTATACCAGGTCTGTAGATTTGGAGAGAAAATAGTGAAGCATATCATGTGTAAATGTGCACTGGCAACCCAATGTTGGCAACGAGTCCTACCACAAAGTTCATTCAATAAATACATGAGTTTTTATCAGTGGTGGGAAATAATTCTGAAAGTTTGTGATAATGAGAAACGAGCAGAGGTGGTTATATTTGTTGGTTTTTATGAAAAGTTAGAAATTAGTTAATCTGAAACAAGAAATCTACTCGGTTGAATGTCGTAATTGCAAATGCCAAATAATTTTTTCTATAATGGAATGAGATCTCATTGAAGCAAAGATGAAGTGTAACATGGGATTGGTATCGGCTGTTATGACCGAAGCCAGACAATGAAGGAAGTGTTTAGTTGGATCAAAAATAAAGAGTGAAGTAAGGTGGTGGTGGAGGTGGATTGTTTGACTGTTATCCAAGCAATTCGAAGCCAAACACCATTACAATCACCATTTGGGCATATTATTCAAAGTTATGTTACGCTGTCATAACATGTTGGAAAATTTAAACACAGCGCAACTATTTTTTATTACGATTTGCTAATATGACGGCACACAAGTTAGCTCAACTACCATCTTTTTTTCCCGGATCTCGACATGATATTTGTTCCTATTGGGGTCAAAGATCAGTTGGTTAAGTTGATTAAAGAGGGGATAACTATTCTCTTGGTCACAAGTTCGAATCCCACGGGAGGAGAATTTATGATTATGCCTCCTGAGACAGAACATGTCGCTTAAATGCGGTTTATCTTGATTCACGTGGTTTGCAGGCTATTGCGTGAGCCCGTAGAGTTTACCCAGTGCGCACTCGAAGGGTAGCGCGAAAGGTAATGTCTGGGGTTACGTGTGATAAAAAACAAGATACTGTGAAAGTGAGTTATTGATTTAATAAAATTTCCTTGAGTTATTGATTTAATAAAATTTCCTTGTTTGTGAAAAAAAATCAAATCTTAAAAGAACAGTTTAAGAAAGGAAAAGGAGAAAAAGTAAGATGAAAAGAGTGACGTGGCAAGAGTACAGGCCACAATCCGGCTGGCTGTAACTGAAAGAAAAAGTGTGTGAAGAAGAAGAGGATAGAAAGAAAGTGAGAAGGGAGGGAGGTGAGAAAAAGGACATGGCGATTCCAGGGTCTTACCATTTACTATCTCATCTTCCAACAACACTCAAGCTTAATTGTTCCAGTTCAACAAGAATAAGAACAACACTGCAAATCTCTTGCACTCTTTCCCAACCTAAGTCCATTGGGTAATTCTATGCTGTATTTCCCACTACTCTATATCATGTCTAACCAACCAATTTATATATGTTAATTTATTGGTCGTTGGCCTTCATTGGATCATATGTTCTTAATGTATGCGAATGAATATTATATGGACGCTAACTGATTTCACCTTTCAATTCGTAGTTCCGAGGTGTCTTTTAGTGTTGGAACTCACCTTATACCACATCCTAACAAGGTACTTCATTGCTAATACATATACTTCTTCTATACTATCATCTTTAATATATCAATAAATTATTCCATCGCCTACATTCATATGTTTTTTATGTATCTTTAGGTTGAGAGAGGTGGTGAAGATGCCTTCTTTGTCAGTACTTTTAGTGGTGGAGTCATTGCCGTTGCTGATGGTGTTTCTGGGTATTTACACCTTGTATTATTTTTTGCCTACTTTTGCTTCATATTCATAATGGCTGCTACAAAATTAGATGATTAATAAATACCATTTCTAGCAAATGAGAACACAAAAGATGAAATTGTTTTCAACTATAATTACGAGAATGTAAATCAGAATGGGGGGAATAGGAGCGAGAAAAATTAGGAATTCCAGAGGGTAAGTAGGGAATGCTTTACACGGTATATGGGAAAGAGGTTCTGTTCCAACCAGATAAACTTCTCAACCAAAAATTAACAACAGGAACAAGATTCGGATTTGCTTCAACCTGGTTGAAATCATATGAACCAAATGCCCCTGTATATCCACACCTTTCTTTTATTATTTAGGTTTCCACAGGATTTGGTTCCTGACAAATTTACGTATATTAAATTTATTGAGGGTGTTCCTTATATATTTTTATAAATATTTAGCACATGTCTTTATTATGTAAGCCTTTCATCGAAAACAATAGAATCAGTTATCTTTTCAACATAAGGTTGTGTATTATACATTTCACAGGTGGGCTGAACGAAATGTAGATCCTGCATTATTCTCTAGGGAACTGATGAGTAATGCTTCATCTTTCGTGGAAGAGGTTTTGTCCGATGCAACAAACCTGTTTATCTGTCTTTTTAATTCTTCATGTTCTTGCTAATACTCTCAGGTGATCTATGTTATTCACAGGTTGACCATGACCCACGCTTTCTTTTGAGGAGAGCACATGCTGCTACATTTTCCATCGGTTCAGCTACAGCGTAGGTTTCCAATCATATTACAGCTAACACATGCATGCCTACAGGCAGGTGAAGACGTGAAGTTGATGTTTGACACTTTACCATGTACGGATTTGCAGAATTATTGCTATGTTGGAGAGAAATGGGGTTCTAAAGATTGCCAATGTTGGTGATTGTGGATTACGGATTATACGCAAGGGTAATTTACTGCAGCTAGTACTATCTCGCCAATTCTTGAATCTTTATCTGCAATTGCTATATACATGTCAACTTATTTCCCCTTTGCTCAGTAACTAACAACTGACCCTATTAGGTCAAATACTTTTTTCCACATTTCCACAAGAGCATTACTTCGATTGCCCATACCAGTTAAGCTCTGAAGAGGTTGGCCAGACATACCAGGATGCAATGGTAAAAATGTTTAAATTAATATCTTCTTCCTCGATAATTATTAGACTGAGTTAATTTCTTTTAATGTCGGAGTGTATGAGTGTATATGTTATAGATGACATTTTTTCAAATCTTGATTAAATGCTTCTCTTTTCGCAAAATCTCTTTTATTCTGAACTCTTGAAAACTGAAGTTTCACAAGTACTAAATGGTTTTTGGACTTGCTAAAGAGAAAGAGGATGATTGAACCTAGTGTCAGTTGTCAGGTGTGCATTGACGATCATCGTATTATCCTGTCAGACCTAGCCACCGTGCTTCATGGAAATTGAGAGAGTTGAGACAGTCCATTTGTTCTGTACTTGCATATGCTGCCAATACAGTTCACTATTGAAGTGTGTGCTGGTGATCAAAAAAATTAACAAACACATCATTTTAATTAGAATACTGATTAAATGTATATAATTCAGATATTGTGCAATCATTTGTGTGATGTTTCAAGTAAAGCTATCTAACCACAGGTTTGTAGCGTGGAGTTAGAGGAGGGCGATACTATCATAATGGGTTCGGATGGTCTTTTCGACAATGTTTTTGACCATGAAATTGTTTCAACAATAGCTGATAATACTAATGTTGTTACGGCTGGTAAGGGTCAGAGCAATTGCTTCTGATTTGTATGTATACGGTTCTATTATTTTTCTAACCAAAATCTGGTTTTGATGCTAGCAAAGGCATTAGCTGATCTGGCTCGCAATCACTCAGTAGATACCAGATTCGATTCCCCATATTCAATAGAAGCCAGAGCTAGAGTATATATAGATCAAACAAACTTGGCTTCAGTTGTTTAAAAGATAACCAAACATTATCAATATATACATAATTGCTTTCTCTATCTGAATGAACAGGGCTTTGACGTACCATCTTGGAAAAAAGCTTTAGGAGTAAAGCTTACAGGCATCATTTTGTGGGCTTGTCTTTGGTCATGTTACTATTGTTCAATTATGCCACAAGTCAACAACCATAAACAGAGTTTTTTGTTTTGTAGGTGGTAAGCTTGATGACATTACTGTCATTGTTGCTCAAGTACGAAGATCAGAAGCTAAAGAAAGAGTAAGCTCATGACATGTCTGCAAACTTTGATGGTTTATTACATGGCTAAATTGATGGCAATGTTAATGGACAATGTGGAGCTGGGAATGGTTCTCACTTCTCACATATCCTTAACTCTCCTGTGTATGGTAATATTGAGATGGCCTTTTGCAAGCTAAGGTGTGGGTGCTGCAAGTGTATATTGTAACTAATTGAATCGAATTAATTTTAAGCTTTTAAATTTTGATAATTGAGTTGCATAATTTGTACTTGTTCTGTGTAGCTGAGAGCACAAGTTATAATACATGGCAACTGTGCAACTTCATTCTTTGATCAGAGCTGAAACTAGTCCTTCACTAGTGATGCCAGACAGAAATAAACTTGTGAATAAGGAATTAATAATAAACTCGTGAATGTATTTTTCATGAATGTCAACTGAACTTGGTATTAATGTATTTAGTTGTTTTTCTTGGCAAACAAAATGTATTTAATTGTATTTAGTAGTAATCACTTTACAAAAGTCTAGGCTGCAACATGATTTAGATATTTGTTAAAAAATATAACATTCCAATATGATTTAGATATTTGTTAAAAAATATACCACTCCAACTATTAGATATGTTATTAATAATTTTAGATATCCTCTGTCCCATATTCTATATTTCTATATGCGTTGATCCTGTAAAAAAACATCCGCTTCTTTGATGTCTTATTTAAAATTTAACCTACTGCACATTAATATATAGTTATATACATATATTTATATTACACTTAATACATATATATATATTTAATATATTAAAATTCTTATTTAATACTTATTATTTCAAACTTTATTATATTTATTTTAATATAACATTGCATATTTGTATGAGTACAAATAGATATAATATAATATTTTATAATAGATATATAAGTAATGTTTATTAATTACGTTTTGTTATATTTAAATATGTTATTATATTTCAATTGTAATATATATCAAATTGTTATTATATTTAATATATTTTCATTAAATATATTATATAGATTTTCACCAGTATTTAACTAAATATATAATAAATTTATTTTAACATATAATAATATATATAGTAATAAAATAATTTAATGAATATAACTAATCATTATACTAGTACAGCCGGAGTAAAACCTTCTACAGATTCAACAAATTTTTAGGTAATAATCATTTACTTAACCATTTTAGGCCTGTTATGTATCTTTCACAACTAACATCCCTGACCAGTCAAATTTGAGTGTCAATTGACGGTTGACCAAGATTAAATTAGTATTTTTAATATCAAAAATTATGATATCCATTATATTAAATATTTATATATAATTTAAATTTTATATCAAATTAGGAATACACATTAAATTGTATAATTAAGAAATGGTCATTATTCAAAATTTTAGTACACATTTTTAAATTTATATTACACTTTAAAATTAAGTAAAATTAAATGGCAGTATTATATTTTAAGTAATTAAAAATTCGGAAGTGTATTTATCTTAAATATACTCCCCGTCCCCTCATTTATTTATAGTAACATAGATTGATCCATTTAATACCACTATGTCAAATAAATGTTAATGAAAGGTTATAAAACTATGAATTATATTATTATATAATTGACTTTTTTCATTTACTACCATTAAATATTATTGACTTCTATGTGGTACCATTAAATATTTTTAAATTTTGTGTGGTACCATTTTCCCTTATTAAAATCATATAATATTTCATGATTTTTACAATTTATTTATATATTTCTCTTACTAATTAATTAATCCTATTAATATTAGTATTTCATATCCCTATTTCTTGTTTTTTTTAAATGATCATTTTTCATTTTCTCGAATTATAGTTAGTACAAATCATGAAAGTATTAGAAAACATATAAATAAATACTCATAATTTCTTGAATTAGTTTAAATTAGGTAAATAAATATTATTTCTCTTATTACCATAATGTTTTTTTGCTTATTATTTTTTATTTATTCAAAATTTTAATAGTAGAAAACTATAAATCTTTTAAAGAAAGAATAAGAGAAAAAATATTACTAATGGTACCATTGTAGATTTTTCTAATCGGTACCCTTAAAAATATAATATCTAACATAAAGGAATATCATTTGGTTAGAAACTCACTGCCATATAATATTTTATCAGTAATGTTAGGACGAAAACACGCGCTAAATTTCACGCAAGTATACGCGTTCGCAAGTAGTATAAGATATAAATCAGATTCGTTCCCATAGACACTGGTTTAGGTTAAGTTCAATTTATGCACCTATGCAATAATGTATGGTTATCGCTCAATGCTAAAACAAATAACGAATTGGGTTTTGATTAAACTAAGAGATTATACTAAATAACATTAACTAAGAGAATTGAGGTTGAATTACTATATATGACAAACATGGGATCCTAACTTCAATAAAGATTTCATTCAATAGTCTTTTCGTTCTTAACATTAGCATGTAATGGTGATGACACTAATCAGATAACAGGAAACTAGTAAACACCAACTTTCGTTGTACGAATACCCTACTACCAAGCATCCACAAAAGAGATAGAAGTTGAATAGACACCAATTATGCTTAGTCCTTATACGTCTATAAGTATTGAAAACATAACGATTTAATGCGCAAGTTATCTATTGTGATTACATAGGGCAAGTAAGATGGTTAAAATTACTTACGAATCATGCATAACAAATACATGAACCTATGCTAGCATGGCAAGTTCTAAATCTCTATATTCACTTTCGCTTTAATAGAGATTAACACGTTATCTTATATGTTAGCTACACACATAAGACGAATAAGCACAACCAATACTAGGATATCAATCAATCACCACACACCAAGATATTGCAACAAATTAACTATAGAAATCCATAAGTAAATCCGTTAGAACCCCACGATAACAATTAGTTCATAACCGAACTCATCATCACCATGGGTTCCAATGAAAGCATGACAATAAACAATATAAGAGTACTAGGGTTCAAAGACAAATCGAAAACAAGCATCCAAGTATCAACTATATTGAAAAAAACAAGAGTCTTCTTTTCCGTAACCTTCTCGTGCTCTCTAGGTCTTCTTATTGCTCTCCCAGGCCTCCTTCTTGTTAAAAACATCTTTTTTATTGGTATATATAGGCTCCAGGATGACCAGGACTCTCATAATCTTCAATTTTGACTAAAATCAGGATTCTAGGGCAGAAATCGGGCGCGGCCGCGCTGAAATAGTGTTTCAGCAGCGCGCTGCCTTCTGGCGCGACCGCGCTGACATTCTGGAATTTTTCTGATAAATCTTCTTTCGGCCATATCTTAAGTTCTGCTCGTCAAAATTAGACGTTTCAACTGCCCACACGAAGCTAACGAGATTCTCTACAAATTGAGAATATCCTAGGCTTTCAATTCTGATCTCTTTTCAACATATTTCCTTGAAAAACTTCTTTCTTCATATAACTGATGCCTTAAATGCAATAACACAAAAATACATCAAAAATACCAACAACTTGAGTCCAAAACACCAACTTAAGCCTGTAATGAAGCGTTCCAAGTAGATATAAAATCCACTTATCAAGTAACATATACAAATATAAATATCAAGTAAGTATATACAAAAATTTGGTATACACCAACGTACATTATTTTTTTTGACAAGAACGTATATTATTTTGGTATACACCTGCGTATAACATTTTTGGTATATGCTTACGCATATAAAATTGAAATACTCCAAACATCATTGATAGTATTTAATTACCTCTAAAAGATTACAAAAATGACATCAACTATAAGCCTCAATAAAAGGCATAAAATTAGAATATTAAGAATCAATATTCATTACCGTACTATAAATTTATATAGCGAAGCCTTAAAAATAGGCTAACTTATGCTCTCAATTATGATTTTCAATCAATAATATAATCAAAATTAAAGTTATAAAAAGATTCTTTAAAAGCCTATCTAAAATCAGAGTTAATTCAATATAATCAAATTAAATCTATAAAATAAAGGAATTACCAAAATCAAACTTGATCTACCAAATAAAAGCTAATCAAATCAGTGAAATCCATTTAATCTACTTTTAAGTCCAAATCATATTCAAATTTAAATTAAGCCCTTAGGATTTATAGCATTTTGAATGGTAAATTAGATCATACGCCTACTCCTAAATGAAGAAGATAACCGGTCACAATTAATATTTCTTAAAATAGGGAGTGGCATGTTGGGTAATGAATATAACATAGAGGGGGGTGAATGTGTTTTAAATAATTTTAAAGTCTTTTTAAACTTAAATAATAGTGAACAAAGTAATCTATATTTTAGAGATAACGTGTTCTAACAGAATTATTAAAATATGCATATGAACATAGTTATCTTTCAAAACTAACTTAATTTTATATTAAAATTAAGCTAGTGTTTGCTACAAATTTCTGGGTTCTTAGTATGTTAAGAACTCAACTTCTCTCTTGAGAGTTACAAGAAATTTCAGATCTATTTGTTACAACTTAAAACAAAACATCCAGTGTTTACTTTATAGAACAGTAAACACTGGTTTTTACACAGCATGCAATAGCATGTACTAAACCCTACTTTTGGATAACCAAATCTTTCTATTTCTGGCTTAGTATATCTTCGCTAATCTTGCATGCCTGTGACTTTACTTTTCCAGTTAATCTTGGACTTTGATCTTGTACTTTTCACACTGCTTTTGTAGACTTTTCAAATCAGTGATTGATTTGTTTGTTGATTGATAATCTTGGATATTAAACTGATCTGTATTCTCTACTTGAGCTTCACATCGAGATCTCCAGTTAGTCATGTAGAGAACTCGACATCTCGATAAGTATAATGATTTATCGAGATCTCTAATAACTCTATAGTTGTTTGACTTATCTAGGTCTCTGAGTTCTCTATAATAGAATTTGGCTTATCGAGATTTCTCATCTTCATGTCTTCACTTTGGCTTATCGATGTCTCTGAGTTCTCTAGTGATAAATTGACTTATCGATATCTCAGAGATCTCTAGTGATATTTTGACTTATCGATATCTCAGAGATCTCTAGTGATATTTAAACTAGTCGATATCTTAGAGTTCTCTAGTGAAGAAATGACTTGTCGGTATCTCCATTCTTTATGTCTTCAATTTGACTTGTCGATATCTCTGAGTTCTCTAGTAGCTTTTCTTGACTTCTCGATAAGTCATTCTGGAGTTCTCGAATGACTTCTTTATAATACATAATCTGTGACTTGTAGATTTCTTGACTTAGAATATTTTTTCCAAAACACATTTATTCAACTCCAAGCTTCTTCATACTTTCTCTGAGGCATGATCTTCATGATCTTCTACTAGAGTTTATTCTTTGGCTTGAACTGTTTACAGAAAAATACTCCAGTCTAATCTATTTACATTTTTACAGACTTAAGTGTTACAACACAAATTACAAACACAGATTACCATACAACTTACTTAGGGTTGTCAATTTGACTTAGTCTTGTTATAGTACAGGCATGTCTTGCACAATAATCTCCCCCAATTTGTGAGAAGATTGCTTATCACAAATTCATGCCTGTTAACAAGACTAAACCCAAGCTATAATTGACAGATAGATTTTTCATATAAATTGACGCAAATATTACATTCATACATTAGGTGATTTTTTTTAGTTTAACAGATACACACTTCATACAAATACTGTATTCCTGTTTCTTCTCTAATGAGATCCTTTAGGTATACAAGAATTTTTATTTCCTCTATGATTGATGTCTCTCTTAGAGCTTTCACAAGTTTGATTCTGTCAGGTTTTGGATAACCACTCAGCAAATCAATCCTAAATTTTGAGAATGTTCCAGCTTTGACATTTAGAAATCTTCAATCCTTGGAGATTCTGCTCATTTCTTTTGCCTTGGGATCTTCAAATCTTTGAATATACATTTCTATTTCTTCATCATACTTCCTCTTCCTCTCCTCAAATTCAGCCTTGTTTCTTGCTCTTCTTTCCTCCCTTACTATCAACCATTTAGCTAAAACATATCTCCTTGCCCTGGTTGCCATATCCTTATCCTTCAGTAAGCTTATCACTCTCTTGATTTCTGTGGGTGAAAAGTATCCATTAAGGTGCTACCAAGAAATGTGAAGGACCCATCCTCATAGTAGATTCTTACTTCCCTCAATGTTATAACCCAAACTCTGACTATTTCATCAGCTAGTTGTTGGAAGTAGTCTTCATCTGAGATGCACCAGTTTAGAGGTAGAAAATCACTTTGCTTGTAACAATTCCAAATGGCCCTCTCGGTAACTTGCACTTTCTTAGGTTTCCTCCCAACAGACTTGTAGTGAACTTTGAATGATGGCTTGGCAGAAGGTAGGTTTGTGATTTTCTTGATAAATGTTTGGCTTGAGGTGATTGGTATTTTCAGAAAGGTGTTAGCAGTCCGTTTGTACAAGTATTTAGGCTTTAAGGTTTGAGGTTATTTGGTATTTGAGTTTGTTGGCATAGAGGGTTGAGCTTGGTTAATTTGTATTTTTAGGGTTTGTTGTCGTTGTGGTTGTGATCCATCTTCCTTTTTCTTTCTTCTTCTTTCTTCTCCTCTCTTCCTGTCATCTCCCTTCTTCTCATCTTGCTTTTTGTCTTTGTCACCAGTTGCTCTTGAGGATTGACTTGGATTTGAGCCAGAAGGAGGTTGATCACTTGGCTTCTGCTAATCATCATCCTTGTCATCCTTTAAATTATAATTTGTGGTAGGCAACATGGTGTCTACATTTGGAAGGTATCTCCCCAAGATTCTGATCATTTCCTCATCTTCAGGATTCTTGTAAATTTTGATCTTTAGATCAGTTTTAAGGGTCATAATCAATCTCAAATTATTCCTTACACAATTCTTAGAAACTGTGAAGTATCTGCATTTTCTGGTTTATGGACAGATGTAGGCAATCCCCCTGCTTGGATGGAGATAGGCTTCAGGAAAAGCAACTATCTGAGCATTTTTAAGTTCATTTAGCAGTTGAGTGTCCTATGGAATTACTGTATGCACTTTGTCAATTATCACATCCAGCTCAGATGCTCTCAGTCTTTGAAGATTGGTGAGAGACACCTGGAGACATCTGTCCAATTCACAGTCATTCACATTAGCTATGATTCTCTTTTCCAGAAAGTTATCAACATTGACAATCACCACTCTCACAAAGTTGTTATTTTTGACCAAAGCTTTCTTGTATGTGACATAGTTGTTGTGGAGAGACACCCTTAAAACTGACAAAAGTTCATTGAATTCCTGATCTTGACAAGGTCCTTTTGCAGCTTTTAGGAGTCTGTCTTGTCCAACATCTTTTGAGAATTGAGCTTTAGAAGAGCCTGTGGTTGGTTTTCTAGGCTCCTTTGACTTACCAGCATCCTTGAATTTTTGAATCCTGACTTCTATCTCCCCCTTAGTCTTGGAAACATGCATGAGCAGGGGAGTTGGTAATTCTGGCCTCACAGACTCACGAAGTGCAGGCAGTGGGATATTGAGCTTGCCCATGATGGCTCCCAAAGCAATAGAATTTTGCATTTGTAAGTGCTTGTGGGATTCCACCAATGCTTGAATATCTGCATGTTGACTCTGCACTAGTATAGTGAGAGCATGCACTTGAGCTGTGAGTTGGTCATTGGAGGTTTGCAGAGTTAAGACTTAACCTTAGAGAGCTTGAATCTGTATATTTGTTGATGTAGATGTAGTTTGAGATGTGGAAGTAGATGTAGAGGTAAATGGTCCAAATGCAGCTTGCACATGCTTCTGTATTTCATCAATGACCAAAGGGGACAGAGTGTATGTTGCAGTGTGTATTTGATCCAACTTCCACCTTGTGTCATTAGAATTTGTTATGTGATCTTGAACTACCTTGTGCAAGGCTACAAAGGATTCCTTCAGCTGTGTCACACTCTTGTCTACCCAACTTAGATTATACCTTGACATTTGTTCTGAAAAGGTTTTGAATTATTTCTTGATCTCTACCTGTGAGGGTTTATTTCATCCATCTTTCTCCTCGCCATTCTCATGATTTTGTCTTGATGGCCATTTAATGTGATACTGAGGGCCTTCCCAAAATTGTTAAAGGCCTTAATTTGAGCTTTAGTCACTTCATTTACTGCATCATAGACTTCCTGTGAAGACAAGCATCTAGGATTGCTTCCTAGAATGGTGAGATACTCTTCTCTAAACTGTGTCAGGAGTGTGTGTGACGCCCTCCAAACCCGGGTCAGAAGTTTGGGGCTCACAACACACACAATATATAAACCTGTATATAAAATATTATATGCATTGACCCTTCTTTTCACAACCATGAATCGCATCAGGTTCAAGTATGAAAACAAGCGATCACCTTAACTTTCATTACATCGTACCAAACCCAACTAGTTCAACTTACAACTGATAATGATATCGATCTTACAGTCTTGCATAACTCGTCTACAGTATAAAGCTCTTGCTAGCTCAATCCAACTTAACTTGGAATCCTAGCTTGCACACTGGACTGGAAATCCTCATTACCAACAATTTCCTTTTTCAACTGTTAAAAACATAAAAAGGTTTACAAGAGTGAGCTAACTAGCTCAGCAAGTCATAATTGCAATAATTGAGGTTAGCAATTATCAATTTGAACAATTCAGAAGGATCAAGTATTCTGAATAAGAAATGATTAGAATTGGATATTCACTTTTTATTTTAAAAACCAAGTTTAGGTTGCTGATCAGTCACGCACTAACCTCGAGCAAGGCTCCCAACTTTGCTCTATATACTGGATCCAAGACACAAATTAGCCTATTATGACCACGAATCTGGTCCGACCACGAATCTGGTCCACATTTATAAAACCATCCAATTCTAAAATAATTCAATATGATAACCAATGTAATTCAATAAGCTAAATCATAAACAACATTTATCTTGAATCATAGGGTGATTCACAATACCACGAAGGTATAACAAGGAATTAAAAAAATTGGCTTTCATTCAAGGAAAGAGTCAGAAAGTAGAAGACCAAGGGTTCAAGGGTTCCAAGGATTGGTCTTCTGTTAAACAAGGAAAAAGGGTTGGTATGTCAAGCAATTCCATATCAAAAATCAGTATGTGGTAGATATGTATTTGTGGAGTAGTATCATATGTGTCTAGCTCGTATCTGAGAATTCAACAATCAATAGTTTATGAAGAATAAGGCTTATGGCTCAAGATCAATAAGAATCAGGGTTCAAGGTTGAATAGTGTAAAGCGCTTGCAATATAAAACATGATTTATTTTGAATACTAGCAACATGTTATGAGAAAGTTTGAAAATATTTGTGATATATCTTGAAGAAGGTTCAAAAGTACTTGCCTTATCACAGATGATTTCCAACTTTACTTGTACCCGTCTAACAGTTTTACTTTTCCATCATTTTTCTTCTTTTTCTATGTCTTGCTTCTATTTATCGATCACTTGCTTTCTTTTTTTACACTTCATTTCTATTTACTGATCACTGGCTTTCTTTTCTATGCCTCGCTTACTCTGCTAGGCATTACAAGTATCTATCAATACTCAATCTCATATCATTCTAATCGTCACATAGACGTCATAAGCTTTTATCTACCCTTCGTTTCACCCAAATCCGATTTACAGATCGAAAGTTATGACTAAAACAGTCAAACAATAACCACATAGGCATATAACACATCAATCAAATAGCACGTAGCACATAGAATACAAGATATTCGATCAAAATAATTTTTCAAAGAAGATTCGGGGTCAAAATGATTTTCCAGGTATTTAATACGAATTTTTGAATATTTTTCGGAATTAAAACGGGTTTCCGAATCATTTTATAATAAAATAATAAGGCACGAACACCCGAATCTGACTTTAAAACCATTTAATAATAATTATCGAGCCTTGAAAATAATTTAAAATAATATTTTAGGACTAGAAACTATTTTTAGAATTTTTAAATCCAAATAAATAAATAAATCTAATTAAATAATCAATTAAAATTAATTAATAACTAATTAAATTAATTAATCAATTAATATTTAAATTAAATAATCAATTAAATAATTAATTATTAACTAAAATTAATTAATTAAATAATTCAAATTTATTTTTGAATTAAAAATAATTTTCAAAATGAAAATAATGATTTTTGGAATTAAAAATGAATTTTTGAAATTAAATAATGGATTTTGAATTATTTATAAAAAGAAAATTCAGAAATATGTTTTGGAATTAAAACACGGCAGAATGTGGAGCAAAAACGGGTCGCGGACGGGTCAGGAACCGGGTCGTGAAGAACAATCACGCCCGCCACCTGATTCCCAGATTTCGGCGATAGCCGGTTTTCCGGAAAACTAAATCGGGGCAATTCCTGAATCGTTTGATACGATTCTGTGCATCAATCAATTCCAATTCATGTCATCAATCCAGAAATACTCTTACTTCTAGTTCATAAACCCTGGATCCCAATTTCCGGTCAAAACGACCACTATTCCGGCGAAGCTCGAAGCTTCCCGGCCATTTCGATTCCAAGCTCCACCAACACATAAAATTACAGAAATCGACTCTCCTGGACAAGACTAACACACTGATATCCTTACAATTAACCCATAATCAACAAATCAAAAGTTCCCAATTCTAATTAAGAACATTCATAGTTTTAAAAAACCTAATTTCTTAATTTCGAGAATCAAACTCAATTTTCTAAATGTTATTGAACTCCAAATTCATCATATAATATACCAAAATGACCAGGATAAAATTATCTACAAGATTAAGCTATCAAATCACATAAACAACATCAACATCAAAAATTCCTCTTTTAATCATTAATTAATTCGAATTAAAATAAATAAATAAGAAAATAACCTTAATATCTGAACCAAAAGTGTTGATTGATTCAGAAGGGTCTTTTCGAGAGCTTCGATTTGATATATTGCACGCCCGAATCGGAGTTCGATAACGCCTTCGTTTGTGCTTTTGATTATGAAGAACGCGATATTTTATTAGGGTTTTCTTTGTATTTTACTGGATTTTACTGTCTGATTATGATTATAAGAATAAAATTAAATGAGAAAAGGGTTATATATATTTATGGAATATTGGATCGTGTTGGATCATTTTGCATCGATAAATTAGTTACTTAGCCGCTAAGTAACTGCATAAACGATCAGATTTGATACCCGTATTGGATAATTATCCAAATCGGGCTCCTTATAAAATACTTTATACGAAAATAATGTAATAATGTCCCGTCTTTCGAGAATACGGTTTTTATTGGTTTATCGAAATGGTTATCGTATCGAAAATTTTTGCGCCGGGATGCGCACGGGTCAAACCGTAATCCGGATCAAAAAAGTCAAAACACGGAAAATGTCCGGAATTACCAGATTAGGTTAAGAAGGAGTTTTCGGAAGAGTTCGGGGTTGTAAAAACGTAAAAATGGTTGAAGTCAGACGATTCCCGGTTTTATAAAACAGTTTTGTAATTATTCAGAAAATAATTAATAATTTCATAAATTAATATAAAATCATATAACAGTCCAAAAATTACCAGGAAAATATCACAATTATCTATATTTTATCCGGGACATAATAAAATTAACATACATATACTTTACCACATATAAGCATCCACATATCCACACCAATCATCAGATAATTCACCAAAAATTAAATAATAATCACATAATAATTCATTTATTGATAAAATAATTACACGCGATATCCCGGATATTACAGTGTGTCCATTTCTATCTTGAACTTCTTATCCATCCAGGCATCACAGTTTGCATCTCTGCTAGCTTCATCTACTATTTTGGCCTGTTGGTCCTCCATATTTGTTTGATAAGACAACATTATTGCTTGATAGTCCTGATTGGACATATCTAATGTGAGGAGTTGTTGAGAGATTTGTGCAAGTCCTTCTAGCTGATCAACTCTAAAATCTTCAAGAGTAGGTTGAGTTGCAGCTTCTTGTAGCCAGTTAGAGACTAGATAAGTTTATTGAGTTTGCGAGGTAGAAGGTTGTTGAGTAGGATCAGAACCACCTGTGATAGGAGTCACAGTTTGACTCACAGATTTCTATGTGTTTATGACAAGTTGTTGTTCTCCACTTGTTGTGGGAACATCCAATTGAATTGAAGGGGATTTGACCGGGTTACTGTCATGTGCACCAGTCTCAAACCCCTGTGCGTTTTGCAAAGCACTGTCAAATGAATGTGATATACTTGCCTCATCTATAATAGGATCATTGGAAATTGTACTCCTAGCATCAATTGCTAAAGCAATTTCTGCTAGGGTTTTGAGGGGAGTTGTTCCTAGAACAGGAACCTCCAATTGAATTGGAGAGGATTTAGATAGCTCCCCCTCAAGAGTACTACCCTCAAACCTTACAGTCTGTGAAGACTGATTTGCACATGAAGGTGCATTTGTGATCACCATGGGGTCTTCAGTAAAAACTGATGAATCCCCCATGTTTGTGTTGGTTTCATCAAGGTCTACCTCAGCTAGTAGCCTCTCACCATCTATATTTAGTGTCTGGGTGGGGAGTAAGGTTCCTTGAACCATGTCACTTGAATAAGTTTGCACTTGAGGAATGGATTCAAGTTCAGTATGAGAAGAAGAAATTTGAGAGATTAGGAGTTGTTGATCAGTAGTGAGTGTTGGCAGCTCCCCCTGAATGGATGAGGGAGTTTCAGGGGATGTGCTCTCCTTGTGTGTGCCATCCTAATTTCTCCTTCCATACACTTGTATTTGATCAAGTGATGGTTATGCAGACTCTTTACATGGTGTATTTGGGAGAATGCTCTTTTCAATAGAGACACCCTGTTGAGAGGGTGCCCCTAGATTCTGTTCAAGTCCCTTGTTTAAAACTATATCCTTTTGAGAGGATGCAGAGGTGTCTAGAGTGGTCAACTCAGTTTGCTTAGCCTTCTTTGGCTTTCTGACCAAGGGTGACTCGGTTGGTGTTTGTTCCTCACCACTCTCATTTAGTACAGTAAGGGTTATCTCTTTTCTCTACTTTTTACTCACTTCACCCATTTGAGAGGATGAAGTGGTTGATTTCCTAGATGCTATTGGTTTTGAAGAAGTAGGCTTAACTTGAGAAGGTGTGCCTGTGTTTATACTTCCACAGGCTCAGGAACCATTGTTTTACTAGGTTGAACTACATTAGGCCTCATGTCAGGCATATGATAAGGGTAGGTCTTAAATCTTTCAATCATGGAAGGTGTTAACTTAAGACCCAGTGGTACTTTATTCTTAGTAATAAGTGATCCAAATAAGGTTTTGGACACTTGTTTACAGTTGACTATTAATGACCTATTTACACCTTCAAGTATATATATGTCATTTACTTTATGATTTAAAGCAGACATAATGAATCTAGAAAGGAAAATTTATTTACCTCTTGAAGTGAATGGCATGATGAGCCTCGTGCTCAGTTCCTCCAGAATATAGTGTCCTACATTAATCTGTATGTTGTGAGCCATTGAGTAGACCAGCTTCTTACAACACTAGAAATGTTGTCAAATCCTAATTTCCTGCATGTGAAAGCTCTTATCACAGAATCAAACAGAAAGGACCACTCCCTTCTCATATTTTTCTTGTTCAAGCTGGCCAGGTTGATCTTCTAAGAGTAGTTGATAAATACCCAATACATCCAGATAGAGAACTGGGTTAGTTGTAAGAGCTCCAACAAAGTAAGTTTCAGACAAGAACTTGACAAAGCTCTTGAAAGTTTCAGATGCTTGATTTGCATCTAAGAATGCAAAGAAGTTGGTCTCCTTTGGAATGAAGGGTACAATAATGTTTCCTGCCATTGATATGAATGTGTAGATTAATGGGTAGAAGAAAGAAAGGATTTAAAACGAGAGAAATCAGTTTGGAATTGAAAAAGGGAGGTCACTTAGAGTTCTCGAAGGCATAAGTATATGTATGTCGAGATGTTTGGGTATTTATAGTAAAAGTAAATGACTTATCGAGAACTCAAAAATAGACGTTTAGAATTTGTCTATCGAGAAGTCATTTTGAAAAGTGAAAAACATATCGATAAGTCATTTTGTTTTATTCTTGCAGAGAACTAAAAATAGGCTTATCGAGATGTCAAATAAATACCCAGTTTGTCCAAAATGGACTGAATTGATTCCAATTTTAATTTGAGTAAATCAAAATAACACTAGAATAATTTTTCCAAGAGTATTTTACCAAAATAATTTATCGGATTAATTTATTTCAGTTCTGAGTTATTTATAAGTCTAAAATTATACTTGTAGAGAACTATGTGAGTTAACACTTATAGAGAACTCTACAATGATTTATCGATAAGTCATAATAAAGCTTATTGAGAAGTCACCCGAGAAGTCAGGAAATTGACTTATCGAGAACTCACTCGAGAAGTCTTAAAATGACTTATCGATAAGTCAATTGGACTTATCGAGAACTCAGTTCTCTATATACTTTTGATTACTTTGATTCTGCCTTGCTAATTTTACATATTAAAAATGTAAATCAACATCCAGATAGTTTGCTTAGAATTTGAAAAACTCCAAGCTGAATTTTAAAATTTTGAAAAATAAATATGCTGAGATTTCTGAAATATTTATAATTCATATTCCAGTTAATTACTAATCAAATCAAATTAATTTTGATTTACTAGAAATTAATCTGCTGCAACACATTAGCTGAGTTCTTGCCTTAGGATGAAGAATTTAACATACCAATTTCACCTACAAGCTTGGTGAAAGTTGCTTCATCCAAAGGTTTAGTAAAAATGTCAACTAATTATTTTTCTAGTTGGAACAAAAATGATCTCAATGGTACCATTTGCAGCATGTTCTCTAATAAAATGGTACCTTACATCAATGTGCTTTGTTCTAGAATGATTAACTGGATTAGCCACAATAGATATAGCACTAGTATTGTCACACATAATTGGAATTTTGTGTAACACTAGGCAATAGTCCATTAGCTGATTTATAATCCAAAGCACTTGAGCACAACAACTTTCAACAGCTATGTATTCTGCCTCAGCTATGGAAGTTGAAACAGATTGTTGTTTCTTGCTTACCAGGATACAAGTCTTTGTCCAAGAAACTGACAGCTTCCACTAGTACTCTTTTGGTCAACCCTGCATCCAGCAAAATCTGCATCTGTATATCCAACAGCTTCAAAACCAGTTCCCTTAGGATACCATAATTCTAAGTTTGAAGTCCTCTTCAAGTATCTGAAAATCCTCTTCACAGCCATCAAATGTGATTCTTTTGTATTGGCTTGAAATCGTGCACACAGACATGTTGCAAACATGATGTCTGGTCTACTTGCAGTTAAGTAAAGCAATGATCCAATCATTCCTCTATAGCTTGAAATGTCTACACTCTTGCCCTTTTTATCTTCATCCAACTTTGTTGTTGTAGACATAGGTATAGATGCAGATGAACAATCAATCATACCAAACTTTTTTAATAAATCTTTGACATAATTAGTTTGGCTGATGAAGATTCCATCACTTCTTTGACTGACTTGAAGTCCAAGAAAGTAACTTAATTCTCCTGTCATACTCATTTCATATTCACTCTGCATAAGCTTAGAGAATCTTTGGCACAGTTTTTCATTAGTAGAACCAAAGATAATATTATCCATATAGATCTGTACGAGGATTATATGATCACCATGCTTCTTGTACAAGAGTGTTTTGTCAATTGTACCTCTAGTGAATCCATGCATAATCAAAAATTTTGGCGGTGTGTCATACCAAGCTCTAGGTGCTTGTTTAAGTCCATAGAGAGCCTTGAGTAGTTTGTCTACAAAATTTGGAAATTCTAGATCTTCAAAGCCAGGTGGTTGTTTCACATAAACCTCTTCTTCCAACTCACCATTAAGGAATACACTCTTCACATCCATTTGATATACCTTAAAATTTGAATGTGCAGCAAATGCCAGGAAAATCCTTATTACTTCAAGTCTTGCAACTGGAGCAAAAGTTTCATCATAATCTATTCCTTCCTCTTGTGATTAGCCTTTTGTAACCAGCATTGCTTTGTTTCTGGTAACAATTCCATTTTCATTCATCTTGTTCCTGAACACCTACTTTGTTCCAATAATGCTTATGTTCTTTGGGGCAGGAACCAATTTCCAAACTTTATTTCTTTCAAACTGATTTAGCTCTTCTTGCATTGCAGATATCCAATCAGGATCAAGAAGGGCTTCTTCAGTTTTCTTTGGCTCAACTTATGACAGATGACATGCATGAAGACATTCATTTGAAGTTGCACTTCTAGTCCTCACTCCAATAGTTGGATCACCAATAATTGCTTCTCTAGTGTGACTTCTATCTCACTTCCTTGTGTGAGTTTGTTGACTAGAATTTTCTGTGTTTTCTTCACCATTGGCATGACTTGCAGAACCCTCCTCTCTTTCTCCCCCTGAGTTTGTGCTATCAAATTCAGGTTCATGAGATGAGCTTCCATTCTCATGGTTCACTTGTTCAGTTGACTCTTCATTTATTCTGTGAGTTGTATTGACTTCAGCTTCATCATTAGAATCACTATCAATGTTGAGGTTTTCAAATTTTAGGGCTTCAACTTCATTTTCATCAAGGCATTACAAGCCTGGGCACTTGTCATCATCAAAAGTAACATCTGTGCTTTCCATAATTTTCTTTTGTTCAATCACATAGACTTTATATGCAGTTCTCTCCAATGAATATCCCAGAAATATTGCCTCAAAAACTTTAGAGTCAAATTTTCCCACATATTCAGAGTTATCCTTTAACACATAACACTTGCTTCCAAACACATGAAAATGCTTCACAGTAGGCTTTCTTTTGGATAAGATTGAGTAAGGTGATTTTCCAAGATTTTTGTTAATGAGATATATGTTTTAAGTATAGCATGCAGTGTTCACAGCTCCTTCCCACAAACTAGTTGGCAACTTTGCATCTTGCAATATTGTTCTAGTAGCTTCCACCAATGTTTTGTTATTCCTCTCAACTACTCCATTTTGTTGAGGTGTCCTAGCTGCTGAGAATTCTTGAACAATGCCTTTGTCTTTGGAGAATTCAGTTAAGGTTGCATTCATGAATTCTATTCCATTATCACTCCTTAATCTTTTCACACAATTCTGATCTTCAGTCTGCTTCTCAATCTTCTTGATATGCTCAATTATGATGTGTGGAGTCTCATTTTTAGAATACATAAATTCTACCCATGTGTACCTTGAGTAGTCATCCAGCATCACAAGTGCATATCTTTTTCTTGAAATTGACTTGACATTTATTAGTCCAAATAAGTCCATGTGAATAAGTTATAAAGGTGCGCTTATAGAATTTACAGTTTTACTCTTGTGACTTAATCTTTTCATTTTTCCTTTTTGACAGGCATCACAGACTTCATCTTGAGCAAATTCCAGACTAGGAATGTCTCTCAACAACTCCTTTTTAACTAGAGTATTGACTGCTTTGAAATTCAAGTGAGACAACTTCTTATGCCATAGTTTGCTTTGCTCTACAGATGCCTTGGTGTAAAAGCAACAAATTTCATCCTCATTTGCTGAGTCCAAGTCTGCAACAAATAAGCTTCCTTTCCTTGCTCCTTTCAGAGCAACTTCACCAGTTTTCTTGCTGATAAAAGTGCATTCTTCTTTGTTGAATAAAACTTTAAAACCTTTGTCTGCAAATTGGCTGACACTGAGAAGATTCACTTAAAGACCAGCTACCAGTGCTACATCATCAATGACAACATTTCTAGAAATCAATTTTCCGTATCCCATTGTGAAGCCTTTGTTGTTGTCTTCAAAAGTCACCAATGGGACAGCCTTTTCCTCAAACTGTGATAGCAGGGCCATATCACCTGTCATATGTCTTGAGCATCCACTGTATATAATCCATATGACCTTCTTCTTTTTTCCCTACACAACGATTTTAAGTGTGTTTATCAACCCAGGTAGTGTTGGGTACTTTCTTCTTGTTAACAGAGTGAGCAGAATCAGAATGAGTTATTTCAGATAAAATAGAGTTCATTGATTGTTGTGTATTTTCCCTTTTTGATGTAGACCCAATTTTTACTTCTTTGAGGTCTACTCTCAGTTTGTGGCAACTTTTCATCACTTTCAAATTGCAAGGGATGCAATCAAGCTTGTCACAGAATGAGTAGGGATCATTGTCATTTGCTTCATGATACTTGTATGTTCCTTCTACTGGCTTGCTAATAGCCTTTTTACAAAGGTGAGTTAGATGATTCATAGAGCCATATCCCTGACACTGTATTCTTGGAGCATCTGTAGCATAAGCAAAATTGTTGCTTTTGTTTATCCCAATCTTGCCATTTCTATTTTTCTTTTTCTTTCTTGCATCTTCAGTTTTCATTTCCTTAACAGGTGTCTTGGAATCTTGGTTGACCATAGGCTTCTTTTCAGCTTTGGAAGTTGGAGTTGTTTCTGTATTTTTCTTCTCATTATCTTCATCAGTAATTTCATGTGTAATGATCAACTCTTCTTCACTGAAATCTACCTCACATGCTTTGAACATAGGTGATTCAACCTTTTTCAGCATAGGTGGAACATCTTCATTTTCTGTTGCTTTTCCTTTACCACCAATATCTTTCTTCTTGCTGTTCAAGGCACTATAGTCAAGACCAATAGCTATGTTAGCATATGGTTTATTTTTCTCATGGTACTGCCCAACCAACTCAGATGCATTCCTGAAAGATTTCAACTTAACTTCATTTTTTTCAATCTTCTCTCTTAATACATCTTCAATCTCATTGGCACACTTTAGCTTATTTTTCAAGTATTCATTTTTTTTCTTGACTGACTCAAGCCTCACAAGCAGTAGATCCATCTTTTGCTTTTCACTTTCAAGCTTCTCATTTGCTTTTGTTAGCATACTGACTTCCTCAATAGAAACTACAAAGCTAGTGTGTATATGAAACATCTCCACACTCATCTTTTCCACAGTCTCCTTATATTGACTATTTAAATCAATGGTGGTTAGAGTTGGTACCTTTGATTTTGAAGTGGATGCTTCTCCATGCTCAAAAGCCATTAGAGCATAATTTCCAACTTCTTCATCCTCATCATCAACATCAGTGTCATCCCAACTCTTTCCTTCTGCAATATAAGCTTTTCCAGACTGTTTCTCTAGGAGAGCTTCATACTTTGCTTCCAGTTCAAGATATGCCTTGTCTTTCTTCACCTTTTTAGGCTTTCTGCATTCGGTAGCAAAGTGACCCAACTCATCACAGTTGAAGCACCTTATCTTTGATATGTCCATAGATCCTGTTTTGTAGCCACATTTGCTAGCTGAATTGTACTGAGTCTTTGGTTTCCAATTGTTGCTGTTGGAAGATTGTCCCTTGCTTTTAAAGAACCTTGGCTTCTTGACTCTTATATTGGAAAATTTCCTTGCCAAGTAAGCCATGGATTGGTCTATTTCTTCAAGCTCATCCAAGGTATAATATTCATCTTCCTCTAGCTCCAATACAACTTGCTTCTGAGGTCCTTTATTGTTTTGGTCCACAGGTTGAATAACTAAAACTTGAGTATCACTCTATAGATTTTTTGACTTATCGAAGTCTCTGAGTTCTTTATAAGATAATTTGTCTTGTCGAGATCTCTCATCTTCATGTCTTCACTTTGGCTTATCGATATTTCTGAGTTCTCTAGTGACAAATTGGCTTATCGATATCTCTGAGTTCTCTAGTGACAAATTGGCTTATCGATAACTCAGAGATCTCTAGTGATACTTTGACTTGTCGATAACTCAGAGTTCTCTAGTGAAGAAATGACTTGTCGATATCTCCATTCTTTATATCTTCAATTTGGCTTGTCGATATCTCTGAGTTCTCTAGTAGCTTTTCTTGACTTCTCGATAAGTCATTCTGGAGTTCTCGAATGAGTTCTTTATAACACAAAATCTGTTACTTGTAGACTTCTTGACTTAGAATGTCTTTCACAAAACAGATTTATTCAACTCCAAGCTTCTTCATACTTTCTCTGAGGCATGATCTTCATGATCTTCTTCCAGAGCTTATTCTTAGGCTTGAGACTGTTTACAGAAAAATACTCCAATCTAGTCTATTTACATTTTTACAGACTTAAGTGTTACAATACACAATGTAAACGTAGATTACCATACAACTTACTTAGGGTTGTCAATTTGACTTCGTCTGTCTTGCACAACAATCTCCCCTAATTTGTGAGAAGATTGATTATCACAAATTCATGCATGTTAACAAGACTAACCCCAAGCTACAGTAGAAAATTAGACTAATACATAAAATTGACACAAATACAACATTTATATATTAGGTGATTTCATGAGTTAAACAGACACATATATCAGATAAATACTGTATCTTTTGTTTTTTCTCGAATGAGGTCCTTTAAATATACAAGAATTTCAAGTTCCTCTATTATTGGTGTCCCTCTTAGAGCTTCCACAAGTTTGAGTCTGTCAGGCTTTGGATAACCATTCATCAAATCAATCATAAACTTTGAGAATGTGTCAGCTTTGACATTTAGAAATCTTCCATCCTTGGAAATTCTGCTCATCCCTTTTTCCTTGAGTTCTTCTGATATTTTAATATACATTTCTATCTCCTCAACATACTTCCTCTTCCTCTCTTCATATTAAGCCTTGTTTCTTGCTCTCCCTTCCTCCATTACAATCAACTTTTCAGCTAAAACAGATCTCCATGCTCTGGTTGCAGTGTCTTTGTCCTTTAGTAAGCTTATCACTCTTTTGATTTTTATGGGTGAGAAGGTATCCATTAAGTTGCAGCCAAGAAATATGAAGGACCCGTCTTCATAGTAGATTTTTACTTCCCTTAGTGTTATAACCCAAACTCTAACTATTTCATCAGCTAGTTGTTGAAAGTAGTCTTCATCTGAGTTACACCAATTTAGAAGTAGAAAATCACTTTACTTGAAACAATTCCAGATGGCCCTCTCAGTGACTTGCTTTCTCTTAGGTTTCCTCCCAACAGACTTGTAGTTAACTTTGAGTGATGGATTGACCGAAGGTAGGTTTGTGATTTTCTTGAGAAATGTTTGGCTTGAGGTGATTGGTATTTTTAGAAAAGGTGTTAGCAGTCTGTTTGTACAAATATTTATGCTTTGAGGTAGGAGGTGATTCAGTGTATGAGTTTGTTGGCTTTGAAGGTTGAGCTTGAATTGTTTGGATTTTTGGGGTTTGTTGGTGTGGTCCTGAATTATATTCCTTCTTTTTCCTCCTCCTTTCATCTCTCTTCTTGTCATCTCCTTTCTTCTAATCCTGCTTCTTATCCTTGCTGCCAGTTGCTCTTGAAGATTGACTTGGATTTGAGCCAGATGGTTTTTGTTCATCATGTTTCTGCTCATCATCATCCTTGTCTTCCTTTAAATTATAGTCTGTTGTAGGTAACATGGTCTCATAATTTTGAAGATATCTCCCCAAGATCCTGATCATATCTTCATCTTTAGACTTCTTGTTAATTTTGGTCTTTAGATCAGTTTCAAGGGTCATGACCAATCTAAAGTTATTCCTTACCCAATTTTTAGGAACTGTGAAGTACCTGCACTTTCTGGTCTATGGACAGATGTAGGCAATCCCCCTGCTTGGATGGAAATAGGCTTCCGGAAAAGCAGCTATCTGAGTATTTTTGAGTTTCTTTAGCAGTTGAGTGTCTTCTGGAATTACTATATGCACTTTGTCAGTTACCACATCTAGCTCAGATGCTCTCACTTTTTGAAGATTGGGGAGAGACACCTGGAGACATATATCCAGTCCACAGTCATTTACATTTGCAACTATTCTCTTTTCCAGAAAGTTGTCAACTTGGACAAGCACCACTCTAACAAAGTTTATGTTGTTGGCCAAAGCTTTCTTGCATGTAACATAATTGTTGTGTAGAGACACCCTCAAGACTGTCAGAAGTTCATTAAATTCATTATCTTGATAAGGTCCTTCTACAGCTTTTAGGAGTCTTTCTTTTCCAATATCATGAGAAATTTGAGCTTTTGATGAGCTTTGACCATGCTGAGTTGTTGAGATCAATTCTTTTAACTTACCAGCATCCCTGGATTTTTGAATCCTAGCTTCTATATCCCCCTTAGTCTTGGTGACAGGCATGATTAGGGGAGTTGGCAATTCTGGCCTCACAGACTCAAGTAGTGCAGGTAGTGGAATATTGAGCTTTCCCATGATGGCTCCCAAAGCAATATAATTCTGTATTTGTAAGTGCTTGTGAGAGTCCACCAAGGCTTGAATATCTTCCTGTTGACTCTACATCGGTGTAGTGAGAGCATGCACTTGAGCTGTGAGGTTGACATTTGAGGTTTGCATAGTGGAGACTTGATTTTGAAGAGCCTGAATTTTGAGATTGGTAGATGTGGAAGTAGGTGGTTGAGAGCTTGTAGATACTGAAGAGCCAAAAGTTGCTTCCATAGCTTGTTTGATACCATCCATAAGCAATACAAAAGGCTCATATCTGCTTTGGTGAAGCTGGTCCAGCTTGATCTTTGTGTCATTTAAATTGGTGATTTATTATTAAACCACTTCATGAAGAGCAATGAAGGATTGTCTTAGATTTTTGACATCTTTTTCCACAGAATTCAGATCAAGCCTTGCCATTTGATCAGCAAAATGTTTAAACTTTGATGTGATCTTGACTTGAGAAGGTATGATCTCATCCATCTTCTCCTTCACCAACTTCCTTATCTTGTCTTCATGACCAGTTAGCTTTAGTTCTAGAGTTTTACCAAATAGGTGAAAAGCCTTGAGTTGAGATTTTCAAACTTTAGTGACTACATCATAGACATCTTGTGGAGTCAAGGTCTTGGCATTACTTCCCAGTATTGTGACATATTCTTCTCTAAACTTGTCCAAGACTTGATCCATTTCTAAAGTAAAGTCCTTAGAAATCCAGGCATCAACATTACCATCTTTCTCTCCTTCATTTACAATTTTCTCCTTCTGCTTTTCAACTTCTTCATTGTATGTTAGAAAAATTGCTTGATAATCCTGGTTGCTCATGTCTGAAGTTAGCAGATGCTGTGAAATATTGGCTAGTCCAGAAATTTACTCAACAAGAAGATCATCCACAGATGTAGGTTGAGAGTCAGTTATTTGCAGCCATTGTGAGATGAGGTGTGGTTGTTGAGGGTGAGAGGTTGAGGGTTGGTGTGAAGGATCAGAACCACCTATGACAGGAGTCACAGTTTGACTCACATATTTCTCTGTGTTTATGACAGGGTGTTATTCCTCACTAGTTATGGGAACCTCCATTTGAATTGGAGGGGATTTGACTGTGCTACTGTCATTTGCAAAAGCCTCAAACCCTTGTGTGTCTTGCACCATACTGTCACTTAAATGTGTTATACTTGCCTCCTCTATGACAGGATCATTGGCAATTGTACTCCCAACATCAATTGCTAATATAATTTCTGCCAGGGTTTTGAGGGGAGTTGTTCCTAGAACAGGAACCTCCAATTGAATTGGAGAGGATTTAGATAGCTCCCCCTCAGGAGTACTACCCTCAAACCTTACAGTCTGTGAAGACTGATTTGCACATGAAGGTGCATTTTCAACCATCGTGGGGTCTTCAGTAAAAATTGATAAATCCCCCATGTTTGTGATGGTGTCATCAAGGTCTACCCCAGCTAGTAACCTCTCACCATCTGAATTTGGTGTCTGGGTGGTGAGTAAGGTTTCTTGAACCAAGTCACTTGAAAGGGGCAACACTTGAGGATTTGATTCAAGTGTTTCAGTATAGGAAGAAAAAATATTGGATTTAAGAGTTTGAAGTTTAGGACTGAGTGTTGGCAGCTCCCCCTGAATGGATGAGGGAGCTTAAGAGATATGCTCTCCTTGTGTGTGTCATCCTTGTTTCTCCTTCCATACACTTGTATTTGATCAAGTGATGGTTGTGCAGACTCTTTACATGGTGCATTTGGGAGAATGCTCTTTTCAATAAAAACACCTTGTTGAGATGATGTCTCTAAAATCTGTTTTGGCCCCATTTGTACAACTGCATCCTTTTGGGAGGATACAGAGGTGGCTTGAGTGGTCAACTCAGTTTTCTTAGCCTTCTTTATTTTTCTGACCAAGGGTGACTCAGTTGGTATTTGTTCATCACCACTCTCATTCATTACAGTAAGGGTAATGTCCTTTCTCTTCTTTTTACTCACTTCATCCTTTTGAGAGGATGAAGTGGTTGGTTTCCTAGCTGCTATTGGTTTTGAAGAAGTGGTCTCGGCTTGGGAAGGCCCTTGTTGGGTTTCCTGTATTTGAACTTCTACAGGTTCAGGGACCAAAGCTGAACTAGATTGAGCATTAGATCTCATGTCAGGCATAGGGTAAGGGTAAGTCTTAAACCTCTCCATCATGAATAAAGTGATTTTCAGACTCACATTTACCTGGTTCTTTGTAGTAAGTGAACCAAATATAATTTTAGACACTTGCTTACAATTGCCTATTTTAGTGTTGTCTATACCTTTCAACAAATGTATGTTTGATACTTTATGATTTAAAGTAGACATAATAAATCTAGGAAATAAAATTTCCTTACCTCTAGCAGATTGGGGCATAGTTAGCCAGGTGGCAAGTTCTTCCAGGATCAATAGACCAACATTCAAGTGTCTGTTGTGGGCTATTGAGAACACCAGCTTCTGCACCACACTTGAGATGTTGTCATATCCCGTCTTCCTGCATGTGAAGGCCCTCACTATAGACTCAAACACAAAGGACCATTACTTCCTTAGGTTTGTTCTGTTCATGTTAGGTATGAATACAACACAGGAGGGGGGTGAATGTGTTTTGGCTTAAATGTTTGATTTTCGATCGACTTAGGCTTTAGCAGTTGGTAGTTGTTAATGATTTAGTAGAATGGATGTTAAACATAAATAGCTGTGCAAATATGTAAAACAAAGATCTTCAAAACTCACTTAATTTTATATTAAAAATCAAACAGTGTTTTGCTATAAAATCTTTAAGTTCTTGTTTTAGAACTTAGCTTCTTTCTTGAGAGAGAACATACACTTTTTTATTCTGATTGTTCTACTTAACTAGAGGACCAGTGTTAACTTTATAACTCAGTTAACTGCTAGTTTACACGGTGGATAATAAACATGCTATTAGCTTTTCTAAACTGTCACTTGTCATTTCTATTTATAGAAAAGCAAATCTTCCATTTCTGGATTAGCATATCTTTAGCATCCCGTGATTACTTTAATCTCCTCTATCAGTTAATCTTTATCATTGATCTTGCACATCTCTCAAGCTGCTTTTTGTAGACTTGTCAATCCAGCTGTGTGAATTGTTTATTGATTTGCAACCTTGGATATTGAACTGTTCTGCAATTCTGTACTTAGAGAAATTTCTTCACTTCAAGATCTCCAATTAAGCTGTAGAGAACTCGACATCTCGATAAGCATGTTGGCTTGTCCATATCTCTGAAACTTCATTGTTAACTTGACTTATCGACAACTCTGAGTTCTCTAGTGAATTTTGGTTTATCGATAACTCAGAGTTCTCTAATGGACTTTGGCTTATCGATAACTCAGAGTTCTCTAATGAATGTATACTTGTCGATATCTCTGAGTTCTCGAATGGGTATCTGACTTATCGATATCTCCAATAGCAATTCCTGAGTTCTCTACACCCGGTGGATGTTGCTTATCCGTCGGGTAGACATTGCTCATCCGTCGAGTAGATATTGCTCATCCGTCGGGTAGACATTGCTCATCCGTCAAGTAGATATTGCTCATCCGTCGGGTAGATTTATTCATCTGTCGGTACTCTCTGGAGCTTAAATGACTTCTCGATAAGTCATTCTGGAGTTCTCGAATGATTTCTCTATAACACTAATTATGTGACTTGTAGAGATCTTGACTTAGAATGTTTTACACCAAACAGATTTATTCAACTCCACTTCACTTGACTTGTAGATATCTCTGAGTTCTCGAATGGATATAGACTTGTCGATAACTCTGAGTTCTTTAGTGAAGGAATGACTTGTCGATATCTTTTTGAGTTCTCGAGTAACTTTCCTGACTTCTCTAGTCCCGATGGATATTGCTTATCCGTTGAGTAGATATTGCTCATCCATCGAGTAGATGTATAGCTTATCCGTCGAGTAGATATTGTTCATCCGTCGAGTAGATGTTATTCATCCATCGAGTGGATATATATATCTCATCCATCGAGTGGATATATATATCTCATCCATCGAGTAGATATTGCTTATCCGTCGGGACACTCTGGAGTTTGAATGACTTCTCGATAAGTCATTCTGGAGTTCTCGAATGACTTCTCTATAACATTAAATATGTGACTTGTAGAGATCTTGACTTAGAACATTTTTCTCCAAACAGATTTATTCAACTCCAAGCTTCTTCAAAATTCTTCCGAGGCATGATCTTCTTGATCTTCTTCCAGATAGAATCCTTAGGCTTGATACTATTTTAGGAAAAAGACTCCAGTATGCTCCTTTGCATTTTTACAGACTTTAAGTGTTACAAGTACAGAATACAAATTTAGATAACAATACAACTTACTTAGGATTGGCCCCAAACTTAACTGATTGCTAATGACATTTTCAGCTTCAATAATCTTTGACATCATCTATTATATTACAACCATTTAAGTTGGAGACTTGTCCACCAAGTCTCCAACCCAAGACTAATCCTACACTCACCTCTATATAAATGGCTCTACCCCTCAACCCAGAACTACATTTTTGGCTTGATTCTCTACAACACAGAGATACGTAGGCATCTTGCAAGAACAGCCAGTCCACGAACGTCAGAACAACCATTAAAGCTCGATGCTCATGAACCCTAGTATTAAATACTAACGAACACCAGTTTTTATTCCACAATATTTGGCGGCGTCTGTGGAAAGACAACAACAACCATGGTGAACACATGGAGCAAAACTAACAGTGGAACCAATGATTCAATCCCTACGAGGACACTCTCATCCTCCATTGAGATCCCATCCAACTCAACCTACATCACACTTGGCACATGAGTTCCAACGATGACTACTGACGCCCAGACTCAAAGGATGAATCCCTCAATTAAAGATACGCCTTAAGGGACGAATTCCCTAAATTCTCAAGAAATGAATCCCTAACATAAGCAACTACAATCAACGGTAAACATTCAGCTCATTGGGTATGAGTACTTGACGATCGAGATTCTAGGGACTATCAACCCACCTTACGGGATGCCTCTATATCCTGAGATTGGAGGAAATGGTCTTTCAAATCAAGGCGAAGAACAAGGGCGGACGCCCCAATACATTTATGGCTTCGCCCTTATCCCGTAAAATCAAGAATACTCTGGGTCCCATTCTTCTGGAGACTCCAACTTATTGGGAAAGAAACCGCTCCAATAAGGAGATGCCCTAGTAAGGAGCCAGTGCCAAGTGACTATTATTGTCTAAACTATGTTCCGCGACATAGAAATCATGTTTCCCTTTTAGCAACGGGTCCCTGTAGATAATTATTTCTTTTACATCACCTAACACCCATATGTACCCTTTATAAAGAGCCTCTTTAGCCTCCCAAAGTGCAGACCAAACATAACTTGAACCCCCTCTTCTTGTAGCCTACAGCAGTTGATCGCTTGTCCCTCCTTACATTCACATTAAAGAAAATACCCATTTTTTTGAAATTGTCCGCTTGCCTGCTACGTTGTTCGTATGTGTTTAACAATGTTTTAACTGCCGTAATCTCCTGATTTGAAACTATGAAGAATTAGAAGTTATCATCCATGAACAGTAAATGGGTAATAGCTCGTGTAGTAGAGCTTATTTGACATCCATGTGCAACCTTAGAAATAGACTTCGACAAACCTTCCACACATAACAAAAATAGGTAAGGGGCGAGTCTCTTTGCCTCAACCCCCATTTTGGATAAATTGGACCCACTGTATTGCTATTACAACAAATAGAACTCGACTATAGTCACACATAACATGACCCATCACATAAATTTCTTCCAAAAACCTATTTGGTGCATACGTTGCTGCAAATATTTCCAATCCACTCAATAATTAGCCTTGCTTATGTCGAGTTTAAGAGCTACTTTTATGATCGAGTTTAAGAGCTACTTCACCACACAACCCATATTTTTCTGCTTCATAAAGTGAATTATTTTAAAGTTATAAGGACATTATCAATTATACTCATCCTAGGACAAATGCAGAATGATTCTCAATTATAATATCTGGAAATAGAATCTTCAACCAATTTGTCAGGACTTTCACGAGAATATTATACAATACGTTGTACAGAGCTATTGGACGCAAGTCAACCATTCTCTCAACTATTTATTTTTTTGGAATGAGAAGTAAATAGAGTTGTTTAGTTTAGTAGGAAAAAATAAACTCTGTAGCCAGCTTCGACAATAATTATAGACATATGCTCTCAATACTTTCAAGAACTATTGGAAAAATGTCATATCAAGTCCATCAAGTCCGGATGCCTTTATCCGGATGCATCTTTTTAACCACAATTTTGAATATCTCAAAAGATAACCCTGCAACAAGAGCTGCATTCTGCTCCACACTAACAATTGCCTTAACTGTTGGAATTTCAGTATATTTTTCCTCACTCAGGTTGGAAAATACATTCTTGTAGTACTCTTTTACTATTTCGCACATATCCTACCGGACATCCACAATTCCTAATTCATTAATTAAGGGATGTAATTCACTCTTCTTTTTGTTGATGCCTGTGAATGAACAAATTTAAAATTTGAATATCTTTCCGAAAATCAAAATACATTTGCACGTTACTTCTAATAAATCTCTTCCTGCAGTAGCAACTCATTAAATTTTTCCTTCTCCTCAAAATTTAGCCACTCCCTCTGCATCAGTCCTATTAACCAATTCATCAATGACTAATTTTAACTGCTTCACTTTATCTATGAACTTATAAAAGAAATTACGTCCCCATTTTGCAATAAAGACTTTATCTATGAACTTATGAAAGAAATTATGTCCCCATTTTGCAATAAAGAACGAAACACATAGTAATTTAGGAAGAAGATGCTAAACATGTATCCTTCTCCAGAACCCAACGACCTTCGACTGAAAGTTTGGTTCTTTAAGCCTAGTGTTTTTTTAAACTTAAACATGAACTACTTTCTAGAAAATGATATAGTGCATAATTCTAAATTACTAGGATCATAATCCGAACAACTGCATGAAAGACATTCAATTTACATAAAGAGAATTTACGCCGCCATAAATCTGAAGCCAATGCTCTGTCTAAGCGTTCACGAACCCATTGTGGAGTATCCTTGCTATTTCCCCACGTAAAATTACCTTCTTCTAGGTCAATATCAGTTAGCGAACAGTCTTATATAGTAGCCCGAAAACCATTCATCAAAGACTGAGGATGCAGAATGTTAGCCATCTTATGGATGCATGAAGAAGTTTATTTAAATTGCCCAACACACATCACGGTAATTGAGAAACTAAAGATAAGGAACGAAGAAAGTTCCAAGGCTCGTGCCTCTTCCCTTTTCAGGAAATCATAAAAATAGGTAATCCTTCAACTAGGGATATTCCATTCTAGAATCTGAACATCAATATGGTTATTAGATGCATTCATAACTTTATATGCAACACTTCTACTCCATTTAATAGCCAGGCTCCCTCTGCGGCCTACTCTATCAACTGCAAAATAGTTAAAAAACCCTAACATAATACTAAGCTCTTTAATTTTCTCAGCATTCACAAGAGTTTCAGAATGAAATAAAAAATCGTGGTCACGAGACTTGATAATGTCTCGAAGATACTGAACTATCCAAGAGTTCCCCAACCCCAACAGTTCCATCCTAAAACATTCATTTTGTCTTGCTAGCTTGCCTCGCAAGCTCAGCCAATCTGGTTTGATTGAGTCCTACACAATTCAAGGTATAAAAAGTAGTCCCCGTTAGAGTTTTTTCAGTAGCAGCCAAACTAGTAGCCTGCATTACTCTATCTGTATCCATAGTGTTTTGGGATTAATGACCCGTTATGCTTTGTTTACTTTCTTCCATAATAAGCCCAATGGGCTTATCCTCCCCTGACCGATTATCCATATTTGAAATTAGCAAATTTCGCGACATAGTTGTAAAATCTTGCGAATTATCTATCAAAACAGAATTTGTCAACTTACCATATCCATATCTGACCTAGAATCTCTCCTCAAATCTTCCTCCAAACCTATCTTCTCGTAATTACCTCATATATTTCTCAGGATAATGTTATCCCTTCCAATTCTTTTCTCCCATTTTACATCTCCTTCCTCCCTGATTCATTTGCTAGTTCCCTGTCAAGCCGCCCTACACGACGGTGTTCTGAGTCATACCCTCCATTCGCCACATATTCTGTCAATAGTTCTCCCACATAAGTGTTCAATATGCGAAACTAACCCACATGAAAAACAAAAATCACCTCAATGGTTCATACTTGCAGGTCACCATAAAATCATGTTCATTCCGGTTTACCTTCTTCATGCATTTTTTGAGGTTTTTTTTACATCAATTCTTATTTTTACGCGCATACATTCTCTCCAAATACTCGTATTATTCTTTTCATCATCCATTAAAAACTCCCAAAAAACATTACCCATATGTTTACCCATTGGTTGTGATATAAACCCTGAAGGAAAGTCATGAAAGGAAAGTCATGAAGTTGAATCCAACTATATGTAAAAACCATAAAGATACCTTTAAGGGATCCTCCCCAAGAGGAATGACATCAGTATACAACATAACATTATCGAACGTGAAAGGACCCATGCACCCAATTCAGATTATCTTTGTGATAAAATTGAAAGAGATATATATCTTGCCCGAGTTCCCTAACGTTAATACCCATTGTAGGCTTCCATATATCCGCTATCTCCGTTTTCATAGCCATATTGTTTGTACTATTCTCTGTCAAAAACCTCCCAACAAGACATAAGTCATGTTTGTTGAGCTGATCTTTTATATCTCCTTCGATTATAAAACCTTCATTCTACACTATATTCATATCAGCCATCTGTGTTTCGTATATTCTGGTAGCTCCCCATAATGGCCTCTTACGATTCTTTGAGTAAGCAGAGAATGAGAGAAAAACTAAATTTTCACATAAAGAGAGAACAAAATTGGGTGTATAATCCGAGATTTTTATAAACCCCCTATAATCTACACATAAGAAAAATATTCGAAAATTAATTTTTATAACTATTTTCTTATATTTTTTGAAATAGGACATATTGAGCATGTAAAAGACACTTTATCTAACATACAGTGGCGTCAAATTTATATTTTAGAGGGTTCAAATTAAAAAAAATTCTTCATATCAATATAAATGTTTACAGAACAAAAGTTATTTTTTACGCATAAACTTTCAGCAGAAAATAAATGATTCGTTCCTAGAAAAATTAATACGAAATAATTAAAAATAGCACTTAATTCCGAATATTTAAAATACAGATCAGATGATTCTGGAGCATTGTGCACCTCCCTATTTGAAATACTCGTTCTATTTTTTTATTTTTCGCTTTTACTTTTACGCACATTTCAATGTGTTTTGACCTGCTAGTTAGAATTATCGTTCATAATTTTTTTTGTAAATAAAGGTTGACAACTTTTATTTTAATTTTAAAAAAAACAATTTAAAATTATATTTCTAACTAGCCGGCCAGAACACATTAAAATGTGTGCAACAGTCAATATGACAATTAAAAAAAGAAGAGAAATGGACCAGAATGCCACTTTGGGGTGTAAAATGGTCCAAAATGTCACTTTAGGAAATTATGACCCAAAATATCATCATACGACGGTACATCGCGTAGCGTTTGGAAAACAACCCAAAATGTTACACGATGTAGCATTTTGCTTTTATTTTTTTTAATTTTTAAAGACTGGCGCGTTATTTTATGTAACATTATGATATATTTTATTTTTTTTCTTATTTCGAGCTTCTTTTGGTGTATTGTTTAGGGTTCAAAAACACCATTTAATATTACGTTTTCGATAATTCTTTTTTATTTAATAATTTTAAAATTTAACTGTATATCCTAATTTAACAATTTTTAACATTTTAGGGTGTTATGGATAAAAACTTAGGATATATTAACTACTATATTTAGTACTAAGGTTCAGGAGCTCAAGGCCTTTAATGGCTGCTCTCGTATTTCGTAGCTTAACTCTGCCCTTACGAGATGCCTACATATCTCTGTGAATTAGAGAATCAAGACAAAAAATATCGTTCTGAGAGGAGGGGTGAAACCCCTTATATAGATGTTGGGAGTCCTTGAATTGGACTAGGGTTATGAGACTTATTGAACAAGTCTCGGACTTTGGATAGACTTTGAAGTCCTAGAATCAAGGAATCAGACTCCTTGTGGGTGTAGGTGCCCTCAAGGCTATCTTTTATAGATTTATATCACTGATTGAACTCATTTAATGAGCTGCTAATCTTCTCTATTTATTAATTACGAAATTAATAAGTAATCAGGGCTTCGGGCCTCGTTAATTGGGCTTCGTTATTGGACCATATCAGGTCTAATTAATTCAACATTAATTACATCTCTAGGCTAATTTCCCCCCCCCCCAACTTATGGGAAACCGTAAAAGATTTTGCAGAAGTTAAGTTCATTTGTTCCCTTACAGGTTATCGTTTTTACATAAAGCGTGGAGCAAGCTATACATTTACAACGATTCGCCTTGCACATGGCTTCAGGGTTGTTTTAAAACCTCCTCATTACTTTCCTTACCTTATTCCTTCTTTTTAGTATTTTTTTGGTATTTTTTTGGTATTTTTCAGGAATTTTCCCTTAATTTCTGAGATTTTCCCCTAATTTACAGGAATTTTCCCTTAATTTCTGGGATTTTTTTCCTAATTTACAGGAATATTCTGATACTCACAGGTACTTTTTCTTTAATTTTTCAAGAATATTTTATCAAAAATAATTTTTGAAAATTATTTTCTGATTTTCCTGAATTTTTGGTTTTTTTGCTTATTTTCCATATATTTTGGGAATTTTTAGCAATTTTTCTGATTTTAGCCCACTTTCTGATTAATTAAATAATCATAAAATGGGCTTTTTATGGTGCCATGCATCCTAGGCATGGGTCACCCCCGCCTAGGAGACATGTTACCAACAACGTCCAGGAACATTGTCTCCTAGGCGCTGTTGGCTTCCTCCCCTCACTTCCTAGGCGTGGGTCACCCTCGCCTAAGAGACAGCTTGTGTACCACGCTTAGGAATTGTGTCTCCTAGGCGTGGTTGGGTTCCATTCCTTCCATACTTCCTAGGTGTTGGTAAACCCCGCCTAGGAGAGAAGTTTTGTACCACGACTAGGAATTATGTCTCCTAGGCGTGGTTGGGTTTTATCCCTGTCAAAATCCTAGGCGTGGGTTACCCCCGCCTAGGAAGTATCCATTGTACCACGTTTAGGAATCATGTCTCCTAAGCGTGGTTGAGTTTCAATCCTTCCATAATCCTAGGCGTGGATTACCCCCGCCTAGAAAGTATGCATTGTACCATGCCTAGGAATCATGTCTCCTAGGCGTGGTATATATCTTCATACCCTCAATATATCCTATGCGTGGGTCACCCCCACCAAAGAGACATCTTATGAACCACACCCAGGAATCATGTCTCCTAGACGTGATTTGGCTTTTAAGTCTCAATACTTCTTAGGCGTGGGTAACCCACGCCTAGGAGACACCTTATCAACAACGCCTAGAAATTATTTCCCTTAGGCGTGGTTTGGTACCTCAATTTATACCCTATGATTTTTTCATAAATCCAGGGTAAGTAAACTTATGTTTTTGATTTTTTAGTAAAGAATGTTTTAAAATTCTCTTGAGTATAGTAGAACGTTCTAAATTCAAATTTTTAAAATTCAAAACGCCTGGGCTTCTTGCCCTTGGTGACTTGAAAGGCCCATTTCTTTTAGGGCCATTGTCGGTTGAGTTCCCTCTACTCGGCTATAAAAGGAGTGGAGTGTGAGTTCATTTCTCACACTCTACAAAAATCTCTCAAAAGTTCTCTCCTTGCTTCTTTCCTTCTATAATATTTTCTCTCCCTCTTTGCCACCGCAAGGCGATTTCCGGCCTCTCTTGCCACCATAGTTCTCGCCAGTTTCTGGGTTTTCCTTGAAGATTCTGTTTAAATCTTCATCTCCTTCCTCATCTTCAAGAGTTTTTCTGGGTTTCAATGTTTTATAATCCATGGCGGATTCCGACTCATCCCACTCTCAGCCTCTCGTCGCCATTACCCGTCCTTCTAGGGCCAGTCGAGGTAAAAAATCTCTAGTCCATTATTCAGTTATTTATCTTGGGGATCTTTTAACCGAATATGGGCAAGCCTTCCCTAATATATTACAATTAGATGCACATAATTACCCTTCTAGATTTGATTCTGTTAAAGTAGAGACTATAGCCCATTTATTTGGTATTTCACACCCTTATAGGCCCGTGGTTCCAGGCCCAAATGATAGGGCCTGTTACCCAAAGCCTGGGGCCATTCGGGTCTATCAGGAAACCTTTTATGCCGGTTTTCGTCTTCCTCCACACCCCTTTATTTTCCGCCTTTTAGCTGAAGCCCGAGTCTGTCTAACCCAACTTACCCCCAACTCGTGGCGTTTTATTCACTGCTACATGGCCCAATCCCGTAAAAATGGCTTTGAGTCCAATGTGTGCATTTTCGCTATTTATTTAAATTTGTAAATTCTCCCGAGGACCAAGGATGGGTCAAAATAGTTCATAGATCCTTGGCCCGTTCTTGCTTCATTTCTGGTACCAATCCTGACTCGTATCCAACTTGGAAAAATGAGTGGTTTTATGGATAAGGAAGCTCAAAAAGTGTAGACGGCTCTTAAAGAGATTTAAAACTGGGAATATATGAAGATGCGGCCATCAGGGCCATTACTGCTGATAATTTGCATCACTGTGCTCTCATTCTGTCAGAGGGCAACTTGCAAAATTTAGGTCTTAACGACTTGGGTCCCGAGGGTACTTCTTTCCCCTTTTTATTTCGTTTTTCATTTCAATATTTTTGTTATTTTTCTAATGTTTGTATATTTCCCTGCAGCTAAGGCTACCCTGGACTCTATCTTTAAGAAAAGGGAGGCCCGCGCTGCTAAGGGCTCCGCTGTTGAGACTCACCGCGACAAGCGGATAAGGATTGGAGACGGCCCTTCAGTCACGGTTAAGAAGGTCGTCCCTACTTTCATATCTGAGAGGCCCCTTAGCCTCGATGAGGATACTTCTCCTTTTACTGTGACTTGGGGCCTTCAGAGGAAGGACACGGTAGTGGGGAGCTCTGAGGCTGCTGCTGTTTGGGCCAAGAGCCTGGTTCGTGACAGGGCCGAGATAGTAGAGTCTTCTGATGACCTACAGATCGAGCTTATGGGTGCTCAGGGCGTAGCTTCAGTAAGCCTCTTCCTTATCTTTTTCTTTTTATGTTTTTACGATCTTTCTCCATTCTTTACACACTACTTATTGTGTTTGAACATGTTTGTGCAGATGAATACGTATCTCCAGGCCGCCCTTTACAACCTGAAGGAGGTGAGGACTAGCCTGACCATTGCCGAAAGGGATAGGGACAAGTATCTTGAGGCCTCAGAGGCTAAATTCACTCGCTTCCATGAGGTGGATAAGGAATTGGATGAGGAGAGGGAGAAGGTTCGTAAGCTGGAGATGGACGCTCAGAGGGCTTGGGCTGAGGTGATGGCTGATTACAAAGCATTTGAGGACTTTCAAGAGGTCCTCGACGCTGAGTATGATGCGAACTTCCCTGCGACATTTGCCATTTGCTGGGAGAAGATTGTGGGAGAGATTGGGAAGAAGGTCCCAGAGGTGACTCTCGAGGTCTATCCAGTGCCTCCTGTTCCTGGGCAAGAGTCTCCTCTCGAGGATATTCCTCCTTCTCCCATTCTTACTACTTCTACTGAGGCCACTGCTTCTCCTCCTCGGGATACTACTCCGATGGAAGACAAGCCTATTCCCCCTCCTACTGCTACCGATGGGGGGAACGGTGACGATGACTTATTTAAGGATCTAGATTAGTTTCCTTTTATTATTGGCCCATTGCAGCTTTCTCTGTATTAACTTATTGTACTTTGAACTTATTACCCTTCGGGGTTTATTATGTTATCTTAAGTTGCTTGTTTGCTTTTTTACTATGTCTTCCAAGTACTTGTACTCTTTTATGGGAGTTAGTTTGCTAGCCTTTTTGTAGCTTTCCCTTATATTTCTTCGTACTTGTACTACAATAGATAAGCAAACTCAACCATATATAGCATGAACCAAATAGTTATAGGATAAGATGAACCAAACAGTTCTAAGACAAGTTTATGGAAACACTTGGGATTCATCCCTTACTTAATTCTGCGTAGAACTAGAATCTAAAATAATAGTCTTATAAAATTAACACATGAAATCCTAAGCAAGCAAAGCTTCAAGGAGCTTTTCAACCTTTTTACCATTATAGTAAGTATGAGCTATAGGTAGTAAACTTTCAGGGTTTTGAGCATGCCAAGTCCAGGGTACTTCTTCTCCATCCATGGTTTCCAACTTGTAAGTTCCTCTCCCTTGAACGCTCTTAACCTTATATGGCCCTTCCCAATTCGGGGCGAGCTTTCTTTTCTACCCTACTCCAGAAACTTCCACCTTTCTCAGAACCAAGTCACCTTGTTTGATGAACCTTTCTTTCACCCCTAGGTTGTAGTAGAATGAAGTCTTTTTCTGATATTCCACTATCTTCGCATGTGCCTCATCTCGTACTTCATCAATTAGATCCAGGGCTAATCTTTGCCCCTCCTCATTTTTCTCAGCATTAAAAGCTTGAATCCTGGGAGACAAATGTGATATTTCTCCCGGTATGACTGCTTCTGCTCTGTATGCTAACATGAAAGGCGTTGCTCCAGTTGTGACTCTACATGTAGTTCTGTAGGCCCAAAGTATTGGCAATATTTCATCCACCCAATTATTTCTGGATTTCTCGATCCTCTTTTTCAGCCAGTCTAGAATTATACGATTTGCTACTTCCGCTTGCCCATTGGCTTGTGGATGAGCTACGGAGGTAAACCGCAATTCGATCTCATTCTCCTCACAATACTTCCTGAATTCTTCATTGTTGAACTGTGTTCCATTATCGGTGACTAGGATACGGGGAATTCCATATCTGCACATGATATTTTCCCACAGGAATTGTGCAACCTGTTTAGTTGTGATCTTGGCTAAAGGTTTAGCTTCAATCCATTTGGTAAAGTAATCTATTGCAACAATCAAGAACTTCCTTTAAGCAGTTACCATAAGGAAAGGTCCAAGAATATCCATTCCCCACATAGCAAATAGGATTGGGGAGTTTATGGAAGTCAATATTTCAGGAGGTTACCTTACTACAGAGGCATGTTTCTGACAATGGTCACATCTCTTCACATAGTCTTTGGCATCAGCCATCATTTCAGGCCAATAAAAGCCTAAGCGGATGATTTTATGGGCTAAGGCCCTGCCTCCCAAGTGTTGGACACATATGCCCTCGTGTACTTTTTCTAGAGCAAGTCGAGCCTCGTCTGGCCTAAGGCATCTTAAGTAAGGCAGTACAAAAGATCTTTAATACAAAATCCCGTAAATCAAGGCATACCTCAATGCTCGCATGGCCAATTTTTGGGCTGCAGATACATCATTCGGGAGCCAACCAGTTTGAATATGGGCCTTAATAGGATCTATCCATGATGTCCCCAGCCCTATAGGGACTACAAGCTTAACATCAATGTTTCATGTTTTCAAAACGCGGAAGTACACACTTCCTGAACTCTTCTCTATCTTTGACAAAGCGAACTTAGACAACACATCTGCCTTAGCATTTTCCTCCCTAGGAATGTGTTCAACATGACATTTATCGAACTGAGTCATCACAGCCCTTACTAGGCGGACATACCTAGCCATTGTTTCATCTCTTGCCTCAAACTCTTCCTTGACCTGGGATATGACTAACTTTGAATCTCCACAAACTTTCAAGTTACTGACCCTCAATGTCCCTGCTAGGCCAAGGCTGGCTATCAGAGCTTCATGCTCAGCTTCATTATTTGTGGTTGGGAAGTCTAACTTCATATCATATTCAATCAAGTACCCATATGGGCTTTGTAAAACTAGCCCTGCCCCACTCGAATTTGTTGTTGATGCTCCATCAAAATAGAGAACCCAGTATTCCTTCTCTTTAACGCCCTCTTCTTTCTTACCTTCCATGTCTTGAGGTATAGTATCTTCCTACCCCCGGCTTCTTGGTTGGGGATGGTACATTCAACCACGAAGTCATCCAAAGTCTGGGCTTTTATCGCCGCTCTTGGTTTATACTTTATATCAATTTTTCCCAACTCAGTAGCCCATTTAATCAGCCTTCCACTAGCTTTAGGACTGCGAATAATGTTTCTCAAAGGTTGATTCGTTAGCACTTCAATTTTATGAGCTTGAAGGTAAGGACACAACTTTCTTAAGGCCATCACCAGGGCTAGATCAAATTTTTCAATAGTCAAATAATTCAACTCAGCTCCGTGCAAGATTTTACTGACATAATATACGGGTTTCTGGACTTTAAGTTCCTCCTTAACCAATACAGCGCTCAAGGCATTCTCTGAAACAACCAAATATAGGTACAAAACCTCATTCAGAGCTGGCTTAGCCAACAACGGGGCTTGAGCCATGTACTTCTTTAATCCCTTAAACGTTTCCTAGCTTTCCTCAGTCCATACGAAATCTTTAACCTTCTTCAAGGATTTAAAGAATGATAAGCACTTGTCTCCGGATTTTGAGATGAATCGTCCTAGAGCTGCAACTCTTCTAGTGAGTTTTTGAACGTCCTTTATGGAACACGGTGGTTCCATATCCAGGATAGCCTTTATTTTATCAGGATTGGCCTCGATTCCTCTCTTGGAGACCATTAGTCCCAAACACTTTCCAAACCCCACTCTGAAAGTACACTTTGCAAGATTTAACATCATTTTGTGATATCTCAGGACCTCAAAAGCTACCCTCAAATGGGTTATGTGGTCAGTTTTCACTAGACTCTTGACTAACATGTAATCGACATAAACTTCCATAGTCTTGCCAATAAGATCCTTGAAAATCTTATTTACCAAACTTTGATAGGTGGCTCCTGCATTCTTGAGACCAAACGCCATAACAAGATAACAAAAAACACCAAAGTTAGTAATGAATGATACCTTTGGGATGTCATCCTTATGCATCTTGATCTGATTATATCCACTGAATCCATCCATGAAGCTCAACATCTCAAGACCAACAGTAGCATCTATAAATATGTTTATCCTTGGCAACGGGAAACAATCATTTGGGCATGCGTCATTCAGGTCGGAGAAATTCACGTACATTCTCCATTTCCTTTAGCCTTCCTTACCATCACAGGGTTTGCTAACCATTCTGGAAACTGTATCTCCTTAATGAAATCAGCCTCTAAGAGTTCTCTACTGAAAGGAATATGTCCTAAGTCCAATCATGTATGAGGATTTAGGAATAACTTTTATGTAATCTGTTTTGATTTCATTGATATTAATAAAAGACTTGTTTTGTTTTTATTACGGGCTTTATCTATTTAAGTGTTTAAATAAGATATACCATAGTTTAGAGTAAAGCTTTTTATGGATTATGATGAGATCATAATAGTGAGACCTAAAAAGATGATAACTCTAAACTTAAATAGTTCCTGGTCATAGGATTACTAACTGGTAATTAATAATCCGCAAAGATCGGTACATACTATACTTGCTTCATTATGAAGGATGTCTGTTCTCATAGACATTTGTGTGGTGACACTATAGCTAGTATGTAGGTGCTTATTATAGAATAAGTTCACTGAACATGACTCGCACAGCTGAACAACTGATGGAGTTCACTCACGTGTCAGCAGTTGTTCACCTAGTGATAGTTGTACAAGTATCCTTAGACTTGAGGTCATCATAGTCATCTTGTGTACACTGAACTATGCTTTGGTTTAGTTCTTAGTCTCCAGGGACAATTATTAGGGCTCTTCTGGGTATAGGAATTTGTACACGAAGATAGTGTATGATCAATAAAGGATCTACCCCTTCCAGTGAAGGAAGCGAATGTTCAAGGCTGATCCACTTATGCTAGTTCAGGAATCTCTGGCCAGAGTAAATGAAATTAGAAAGGAGTTTCTAATTTGCATAGAACTACGCATAGTAAATGGTAAGCAAGTGATCGAATTAGATAGGCTTGACACGAGATCCATGCCTTGTATTTAATCGGGACATTGTAGGGTAGAAGGAGTTTATTGTACGGTAACTATTCACTGACAGGTTCTTGGTATTCTAAGCAGTGAATTCATATTATCCGGATAGTCGCGATATGTTGAGAAGCATCACTCACGATGTAGAATAAATGTGATTAATTAATTAATCATATTTAATAAATTAGAGAATTTATATAAATAATGATAAAATAGTTTTATTATTATTTATTTCTACTACCGTCTTAATATTGAACCTACAGGGTCACACCATAAAAAGAGAATGATTTAATGGTGGAGGAATTAATTAATAATGGCTAATCATTATTTATTTGTGAAATAAATAATTAATTGGCAAATTTAATAATTGATTAAATGAGATTTAATTGATTATAAATTAATTAAGAAAAATTCTTAATATTATTAATTAAAGGATTTAATTTTTGGAAATTAAATCAAGAGAGAGAATTATTTCTAAAGTATTTAGAAAAAGGATTAATGATTAAAAGGTGTTTTAATTATTAATGAGAATAATAAATGGGATAATAATAATAATATTTCTGGGAAAATTTCAGCTGAAAATTTTGCCTATAAATACACTATTATAGACCCTATTTTATTCGAACCCACATCAAACCCGAAAACCCAAAAAAGTTTGGAAAACCCAATTCTCTCCACCTCCTTCCTCCTCCTTAACATCGTTTTCTTGGTGGATACCGGTGGAGTGCTTCACACTTGAGGAGCAACTGCTAAGGATCTCTGATCGTTGTCTCCGAATTATTCTAAAAGGTTAGATTCGATCCCTCGAATTTTTATTCACGATTTATATGCTTTTATTTGGATTTTGTATGTGTAAAAGTGTTTTGCCATGCCCCCGTTGCGTTAAAAATCCAACAATGGTATCAGAGCATAGGATGTATGCATATAGATCTATGTTAAAAATTTCAGAATTTTATGTGCTTGTATGAATTAATTATGATTTTTACAAGTTATATCATGGATTAATTTTGCCTGATGAGAAATCGTTTCTCAGAATAATTTTGAATGTTGATCTGAGTTCTACAAGTGTTGTAGATCGTCTGGGTATTTTTTTCATAATTTTATGGTGTATAGATTTTTTATTATGAATTTTTGAAGTTTTTACAATTAAATTTGTAATTAAATAAGTATATATATATATATATATTAATTGTTAGTATATATATATATATTATCTATGTACATCTGCTTGTACTGTCTGTGTTGTACTGCTGCGTGAAAAGAAGAAGCAGATAGGATTGAGTTGTGAGGCACGGCAACCGAGAAGGAAAAGTCGGCGGCAGTTGCAAAAGTTGAAAAAAAAAATATACGGGTGTAACGCATTCCGGGAATGCGTTACACACCTGTGGCGCATTCGAGGAATGCGTTACACCCTTTAATGGCTTAAAAGGGGTGTAACGCATCACCGGAATGCGTTATAGGGCTTGTAACGCGTTCCTGAAATGCGTTAGAGCCCTCTGTTGATATTAAAATTGATTTTCTGGGAGTTTCGTAACTCCGTTTTGGGCGTGCAATATACCGTTGGATTCGTTTTTTCGAGAAGGATCTAATGGTTTGATCAATTTTAGTTTTATAAAAGTTTTGAACTGTTTATATTTCCATGAAGTGTTTTAAAGTTGTTTTTGACTGTTTTAATTGCTTTTAAATGCTTCATGTGATACATAGAGATGTATAATGCTTAGACTAATGTGCTAGATGATTTAACATGCCTACCTTGATGTTTATTCATGTTGATATATGTGATATATGCTTAGTTTATCATGCGATGATAGATTTAGGTGAACTTAAATGAACATAAGGCGTTCGTTAGATAACCTAGTATAGTGAAATTGTTTCATAACCTTAATAATAATATTATGAATATAATCATGAGATTCTTGTGTTTATGAAACACGTAATTGAATATGAATTTTCGATATGAGAGAAAGGATGATTCTGTCAACAACAGATTTCTATCTATAAGAAAGGGTTATTAAGTGACGCCTCTTGACAATGCTCCACCCGATCTGGGAATCGTCTGATTATTGATTATTGATTTGAAATATTTAATTTAAAAGGAAGAATCTCTTTATAATATGATTATGATTGTAACATAATATAATCCCTCTAAAATTAAATAATATCAAGTAGTAATTGGCCAATGATACAAAGGGCTTGTGTCGGTCATAGCCTTCCAACATGGTAGAAAGTAGTTCTTATTTTTGAATCATTGTCGTTTCGTGCCACAGCCGAGGGCTTTGATTTCGAAATAAGAATTACTTGTCTATTACATAGAGATGTGTACATTGAATAAGAATCTAAAGGTCGTTACGTGCCACAGCTGTGGGCCTTTGGGGACTGATTCAATTGTACGGAATGTTGGGTTTAGACTTGACTTAGAATATTGAGTTTGTCGTGCCACAGCCGTGAATTAATTATTCAAGAGGCTAAAGTTTGATTAGGGAATAACATAAGATGTAATTGACAAGAGTTGTCTGCCTATTGAACATTCATGGCGTTTCGTGCCACAGCCGGGGTTGTGTTATGGAATGTAGGATCCTTATTCCCACTAGCATTATGAATGCTTAATTTTTTCACGTAGAGGGTTGAATAAATTAGATAAACTAGTGGGAGCCACTTATGAATAAAGACCCGATTCATATAGTATTTTGAAATGAAATCGAATATTTGCTAAGTGTTGTTATGTGTTTATCATTTACAGATTTACTTTGTACATTATGTCTTCTGCACTATCACTTAGGAGCATACTGGATGCTCACAAATTGACTGGTCCTAATTATGCTGACTGGCTTCGAAACTTGAGAATTGTTCTCAGGATTGAGAAGCTGGAATACGTGATTGACTCACCTAAGCCTACTGAACCTGCTAGTGATGCACATAATGATGAACATGTTGTGTATCGTAAGTGGATAGATGATGCAAATGTTGCTCAATGCATCATGCTAGCTTCCATGAACATTGAGCTACAGAAGCAACATGAGCATATGGATGCTCACACTATCCTCATGCATCTACAAGAGTTGTATGATGTGGCAGGGAGGACAGCTCGATATGAGATATCGAAGGAGCTGTTCGGTTGTAGGATGTCTGAGGGATCATATGTGAATGACCATGTACTTAAGATGATCAATTTGATTGAACGTCTTGGACAACTTGGTTTTGCCATGGATGGGGAGCTGAGCCAAGACTTGGTCTTGCAATCGCTTCCGAGTTCGTTCTCGCAGTTTGTTGTGAACTTTCACATGAATAATTTGGATGTCAGCCTGCCTGAACTCCACAACATGTTGAAGACTGCGGAATCGAATTTTTCCCCTAAGAAGAGTTCTGTTCTTCTAATTGGTGAAGGTTCCAATCCTAAGAAAAGGAAGAGGAACTCTTCCAAGAAGAAGAAAGTAGGTGAGAAAATGCCGGTTCCACCAAAAGCTGAAGACCCCAAGAGCAAAGTTGTTTGCTTTCACTGTAACAAGGTGGGGCACTGGAAGAGGAACTGCAAGGTTTACCTTGCAGAATTGAAGAAGAAGGGTAGTGAGACTACCACTTCTGATTTAGGTATATTCATTATAGAAGTGAATATGTCATTTCTACTTGGGTATTAGATACCGCCTGTGGTTCTCATATCTGCAATTTGTTGCAGGGACCAAGGAGAAGTAGGACTCTTGAGGAAGAGGAGGTGATTCTACTGATGGGAAATGGAGCAAGAGTTGCTGCTGAAGATGTAGAATCATTTCATTTATGTATGCCTACGGGAAAGACTATTGTTTGAAATAATTGTTATTTTGTTCCCTCGATTGTGAGGAATATTATTCCCATGTTAGACTTGGGTGGATTTTTCATTTATTATTGAGAATAATGAATGTTCTATTCTTAGAGATAATATTCTTTATGGACGTGGTACTTTAAATAATGGTCTGAATATATGTGACATAATTTACTTCAGATTGAACAAACTAATAAAAGAAAAGGGATGATGAAAATCTCACTTTATAGTGGCACTGCAGTCTCCATTTAGTGGACATGGAGAGAGGGCTGCAAATTTGCTAGGAATGGTACACACAGATGTATGTGGACCAATGTCTAAGCAAGCCATGGGTGGATTTTTATACTTCATTACTTTCATAGATGATAGATCTGGATTCGGATATATGTTTGATGAAACACAAGTCTGAGGCCTTTAAAAAGTTCAAAGAATATAAGTATGAAGTGGATAAACAACCAAACATAGTATTATAACTCTTCGATTAGACCGAGGTGGTGAATACTTGAACGGAGAGTTTCTAGATTATCTCAAAGTAAATGGTATAGTCTCCCAGTGGACTCCTCCAGATTGGTATCTGAAAAGAGAAATCGAACTTTGTTAGACATAGTTCGGTCCATGATGAGCTATGCAAATCTTCCAGTATTCCTATGGGGTGATGCATTGGAAACCTCAGCATATTTACTGAATAAGGTGATTTCCAAAATCTGTTCCTCAAACTTCGTATGAGATATGAAAAGAAAGGAAACCGAGTCTTAAACACGTTAAGATTTGGGGATGTCCAGCTTATGTCAAGAAAGTTGACCCAGATAAGCTGGAATATCGATCCGGAAAATGTAGTTTTGTGGGATATCCTAAAGAGACTTTAGGGTATTACTTTTGCACCGATCATCGGGTGTTTGTCTCCAGACATGCTACCTTCTTGGAAAAGGAGTTTATCCTTGAAGGAAACAGTGGGAGCAAAATTGAACTTGATGAAGTTCAAGAAGCACAAACTACTACAGATCGAGTGGAAACACCTGTTTTGACTGAACAACCTTTTGTGGAACAGCCCATTCATAGATCAGGGAGAGTGTCTCGCCAACCTGAGAGGTATTATGGCCTTGTCATTGAGAATGACAATGAGTTGTCGATCATTGATGATGACGACCCTGTAACCTATAATGAGGCTATGAGTAGTGTTGACTCAGAGAAATGGCATAGTGCTATGAAATCCAGAATGGAATCTATGTATACGGTATACGAAAGAATGATTGGAGCAGATGGCCAGGTGGAGACCTATAAGGCCAGGCTTGTGGCAAAAAGATTCAAACAAAGGCAATGGAATGACTTTGATGAAACTTTTTACCTGTAGCCCTGTTAAAATCAGTTCGGATTTTGCTTGCGATTGCTGCTTACTACGACTATGAGATCTGGAAATTAGCCGGATGGTTTTCTTTCCAAGAGAAATGAAAACCTAGTGTGTAAGCTACTGCGAACCATATGTGGTTTAAAGCAAGCTTCTCGAAAGATGGAACATTCGTTTTGATGAGACAATCAAAGAGTTTGATTTTATCAAAAACGCAGATGAACCATGCGTCTACAAAAGGGTTAGTGGGAGCGCGATAACATTTCTTATATTGTATTGAATTAGAGTTGACACACATAACAACATAGCAGACCCACTCACAAAGCTACTTTATGAAAGTCACTTTGATCGTCATAATGACAGGATGGGTATTAGATACCAGAGTGATTGGCTTTAGTACAAGTGGGAGATTGAAAGGAATATGTCCTAAGTCCAATCATGTATGAGGATTTAGGAATAACTTTTATGTAATCTGTTTTGATTTCATTGATATTAATAAAAGACTTGTTTTGTTTTTATTACGGGCTTTATCTATTTAAGTGTTTAAATAAGATATACCATAGTTTAGAGTAAAGCTTTTTATAGATTATGATGAGATCATAATAGTGAGACCTAAAAAGATGATAACTCTAAACTTAAATAGTTCTTGGTCATAGGATTACTAACTGGTAATTAATAATCCGGAAAGATCGGTACATACTATGCTTGCTTCATTATGAAGGATGTCTGTTCTCATAGACATTTGTGTGGTGACACTATAGCTAGTATGTAGGTGCTTATTATAGAATAAGTTCACTGAACATGACTCGCACAGCTGAACAACTGATGGAGTTCACTCACGTGTCAGCAGTTGTTCACCTAGTGATAGTTGTAAAAGTATCCTTAGACTTGAGGTCATCATAGTCATCTTGTGTACACTGAACTATGCTTTGGTTTAGTTCTTAGTCTCCAGGGACAATTATTAGGGCTCTTCTGGGTATAGGAATTTGTACACGAAGATAGTGTATGATCAATAAAGGATCTACCCCTTCCAGTGAAGGAAGCGAATGTTCAAGGCTGATCCACTTATGCTAGTTCAGGAATCTCTGGCCAGAGTAAATGAAACTAGAAAGGAGTTTCTAATTTGCATAGAACTACGCATAGTAAATGGTAAGCAAGTGATTGAATTAGATAGGCTTGACATGATATCCATGCCTTGTATTTAATCGGGACATTGTAGGGTAGAAGGAGTTTATTGTACGGTAACTATTCATTGACAGGTTCTTGGTATTCTAAGCAGTGAATTCATATTATCCGGATAGTCGCGATATGTTGAGAAGCATCACTCATGATGTAGAATAAATGTGATTAATTAATTAATCATATTTAATAAATTAGAGAATTTATATAAATAATGATAAAATAGTTTTATTATTATTTATTTCTACTACCGGCTTAATATTGAACCTACAGGGTCACACCATAAAAAGAGAATGATTTAATGGTGGAGGAATTAATTAATGATGGCTAATAATTATTTATTTGTGAAATAAATAATTAATTGGCAAATTTAATAATTGATTAAATGAGATTTAATTGATTATAAATTAATTAAGAAAAGTTTTTAATATTATTAATTAAAGGATTTAATTTTTGGAAATTAAATCAAGAGAGAGAATTATTTCTAAAGTGTTTAGAAAAAGGATTAATGATTAAAAGGTGTTTTAATTATTAATGAGAATAATAAATGGGATAATAATAATAATATTTATGGGAAAATTTCAGCTAAAAACTTTGCCTATAAATACACTATTATAGACCCTATTTTATTCGAACCCACATCAAACCCGAAAACCCAAAAAAGTTTGGAAAACCCAATTCTCTCCACCTCCTTAACATCGTTTTCTTGGTGGATACCGGTGGAGTGCTTCACACTTGAGGAGCAACTGCTAAGGATCTCTGATCGTTGTCTCCGAATTATTTTAAAAGGTTAGATTCGATCCCTCGAATTTTTCTTCACGATTTATATGCTTTTATTTGGATTATGTATGTGTAAAAGTGTTTTGCCATGCCCCCGCTGCGTTAAAAATCCAACATCTACTTCTTGCTTAATAGCTTCCTGCCTCTATGGAGCAAAACTTCTTTTTTTTTGTTTCACAGTCTTCCGATTTGGATCTACGTTCAGCTTGTGAGTGATCAGTTCTGAATCTATTCCAGGCATATCAGCTGCCAACCATGCAAATACATCAAGAAGGGTTTTTAGCACATAAACGCAACGAAAACGTAAATTTAAATCTTAAAAAAAAATGAAACCCGCCGCAGGATCCATGCGAAAAATAATATTTAATTCGTAGTTCAGTATGTTTACCTTAAGAAGCTTTACGTTAATGGAAAGATGGAGATCTTTAATAGCGATCCAAGAAAGAGGAGTGGAGATCCCTAGCAGCTGCTCCTCAAGTGTGAAGCACTCCACCGGTACCCACCAAGAGATCAATGTAATGGAGGAGGAAGAGGTTGAGAGAATTAGTTGCCTCCCTCTATTTCTACTTTAGAATTAGGGTTTTTATTTGGGTTAAGGCAAATAGGGTTTATAATAGTATATTTATAGGCAAAATTTTCAGCTGAAAATTTTCCATAAAATATTATTATTAATAACCCTTTAATTGATTATTCTTATTAACCAATTAACTAATAATTAAAACACCTTTTAATCATTAATCCCTTTTCTAAACACTTTAGAAAAATAATTCTCTCACTTGATTTAATTTCCAAAATTAAATTCTTAATTAATAATATTAAGAACTTTTCTTAATTAATTTATAATTAATTAAATCTCATTTAATCAATTATTAAATTTGTTAATTAATTATTTATTTCACAAATAAATAATTATCAGCCATTATTAATTAATTCCTCCACCATTAAATCATTCTCTTTTATGGTGTGACCCTGTAGGTTCGATATTAAGCCGGTAGTAGAAATAAATAATAATAAAACTATTTTATCATTATTTATATAAATTCTCTAATTCATTAAATATGATTAATTAATTAATCAAATTTATTCTACATCGTGAGGGATACTTCTCAGCATATCGCGACTATCCGGATAATACGAATTCACTGCTTAGAATACCAAGAACCGATTCAGTGAATATTTACCGTACAATCAATTACTTCTACCCTGCAATGTCACGATTAAATAAAAGGCATGGAAGTTGTGTCAAGCCTATCTTATTTAATCATATGATTTCCCATTCACTATGCTTAGTTCTAATTAATGTAAATTAGAAACTCCTTTCTAATTTCATTCACTCTGGCCAGAGATTCCAGAACTAGCATAAGTGGATCAGCATTGAACATTCTCTTCCTTCACTGGAAGGGGTAGATCCTTTATTGATCATACACTATCTTCGTGTACAAATTCCTACACCCAGTAGAGCCCTTATTATTTTCCCTAGAGACTAAGAACTAAACCAAAGTATAGTTCAGTGTACACAAGATGACTATGATAACCTCAAGTCTAAGGATACTTGTACAACTATCACTATGTGAACATCTGCTGACACGTGAGTGAACTCCATTAGTTGTTCAGCTGTGTGAGTCATGTTCAGTGAACTTATTCTATAATAAGCACCTACATACTAGCTATAGTGTCACCACACAAATGTCTATGAGAACATATATCCTTCATAATAAAGCAAGCATAGTATGTACTGATCTTTGCGGATTACCAATTACCAGTGAGTAGTCCTACGACCAGGAAATATTTAAGTTCAGAGTTATCATCTTTTAGGTCTCATTATTATGATCTCATCATAATCCATAAAAAGCTTTACTCTAAATTATGGTATATCTTATTTAAGCACTTAAATAGATTAAGCCCGCAATAAAACCAAAACAAGTCTTTTATTAATATCAATGAAATCAAAACAGATTACATAAAAGTTATTCCTAAATCATCATACATGATTAGACTTAGGACACATCTCTTTCAATCTCCCACTTGTACTAAAGCCAATCACTCTAGTATCTAATACCCATCTTGTCTTTACGATAATCACAGTAACTTTGAGAAAGTGGCTTTGTTAAAGGGTCTGCTATGTTGTTATGTGTGTCAACTCTCTTGACGTTGACATCTCCTCTTTCAACAATCTCCCTAATCTGATGAAAGCGTCGCAAAACATTTCCTATAAGAAGTATGTCATCCACATACAATACAAGAAATGTTACCGCTCTCCCACTAACCTTCTTGTAGACACATGGTTCATCTATGTTTTTGATAAAACCAAATTCTTTGATTGTCTCATCAAAACAGATATTCCATCTATGAGAAGCTTGCCTTAAACCATATATGGTTCGCAGCAGCTTACACACTAGGTGTTCATTTCCCTTGGAAAGAAAACCCTATGGCTGTGTCATATACACTTCCTCTTCAAGTTCCCCATTGAGGAAGGCCGTTTTCACGTCCATTTGCCAGATCTCATAGTCGTAGTAAGCAGCAATCGCAAGCAAAATCCGAATTGATTTTAACAGGGCTACAGGCGAAAAAGTTTCATCAAAGTCAATCCCTTGCCTTTGTTTGAATCCTTTTTCCACGAGCCTGGCCTTATAGGTCTCCACCTGGCCATCTGCTCCAATCTTTCTTCTGTATACCCACTTGCACCCAATAGGCTTAACACCTTCAGGCGCCTCAACCAGAGTCCATTCTTGGTTGGTATACATAGATTCCATTTCAGATTTCATGGCACTATGCCATTTCTCTAAGTCAAAACTACTCATAGCCTCATTATAGGTCACAGGGTCGTCATCATCAATGATTGACAACTCATTGTCATTCTCAATGACAAGGCCATAATACCTCTCAGGTTGGCGAGACACTCTCCCTGACCTACGAACGGGCTGTTCCACAGTAGGTTGTTCAGTCTGAACAGGTGTTTCCCCTTGATCCGTAGTAGTTTGTGCTTCTTGAACTTCATCAAGTTCAATTTTGCTTCCACTGTTTCCTTCAACGATAAACTGCTTTTCCAAGAAGGTAGCATGTCTGGAGACAAACACCCGATGATCGGTGTAAAAGTAATACCCTAAAGTCTCTTTAGGATATCCCACAAGATTACATTTTACGGATCGAGATTCCAGCTTATCTGGGTCAACTTTCTTGACATAAGCTGTACATCCCCAAATCTTAACGTGTTTAAGACTCGGTTTCCTTTCTTTCCATATCTCATATGGAGTTTGAGGAACAGATTTGGAAGGCACCTTATTCAGTAAATATGCTGAGGTTTCCAATGCATAACCCCATAGGAATACTGGAAGATTCGCATAGCTCATCATGGACCGAACCATGTCTAACAAAGTTCGATTTCTCCTTTCAGATACCCAATTCAATTGTGGAGTATATGGAGGAGTCCACTGGGAGACTATACCATTTTCTTTGAGATAAGCTAAAAACTTTCCATTCAAGTAATTCACCACCTCGATCTGATCGAAGAGTTATAATACTATGTTTGGTTTGTTTCTCCACTTTATACTTATATTCTTTGAACTTTTCAAAGGCTTCAGACTTGTGTTTCATCAAATATACATATCTGAATCTAGATCGATCATCTATGAAAGCAATGAAGTATGAAAATCCACCCATGGATTGCGTAGACATTGGTCCACATACATCTGTGTGTACCAATCCTAGCATATTTGCAGCCCTCTCTCCATGTCCACTAAATGGAGATTTGATCATTTTACCCAATAGACAAGACTCGCATGTAGGATATGATTCAAAATCAAAGGAGTCAAGTAACCCTTCCTTATGCAATGTCCGCAGTCTATTTTCACTAATATGACCAAGTCCGCAGTGCCACAAGAAAGTGAGATTTTCATCATCCCTTTTTCTTTTATTAGTATGTTCAATTTGAAGTAAATTATACCCTACGTCACATACATACAAACCATTGTTTAAAATACCACTTCCATAAAGAACGTTATCTCTAAGAATTGAACATTTATTATTCTGAATAACAAACAAAAATCCAGCCAAGTCTAACATGGAATAGAAATAATATTCCTTACAATCGAGGGAACAAAATAACAATTATTTAGAACAATAGTCTTGCCCGTGGGCATATGTAAATGAAATGATCCTACAGCTTCAGCAGCAACTCTTGCTCCATTTCCCATCCGTAGAATCACCTCCTCTTCTTCAAGAGTCCTACTTCTCCTTAGTCCCTGCAACGAATTGCAAATATGAGAACCACAGGCGGTATCTAATACCCAAGTAGAAATTTGACTTAGTGACATATTAACTTCGATCATGAACATAACATATTAACTTCGATCATGAACATACCTGAATCAGAAGCGGTTGTCTCACTACCCTTCTTCTTCTTCAATTCTGCAAGGTAAACCTTGCAGTTCCTCTTCCAGTGCCCCACCTTGTTACAGTGAAAGCAAACAGCTTTGCTTTTGGGGTCTTCAGCTTTTGGTGGAACCGGCTTTTTCTCACCTACTTTCTTCTTCTTGGAAGGGTTCTTCTTCCTTTTCTTAGGATTGGAACCTTCACCAATTAGAAGAACGAAACTCTTCTTAGGGGGAAAATTTGATTCCGCAGTCTTCAACATGTTGTGGAGTTCAGGCAGGCTGACATCCAGCTTATTCATGTGAAAGTTCACAACAAACTGCGAGAACGAACTCGGAAGTAATTGCAAGACCAAGTCTTGGCTCAGCTCCCCATCCATGGAAAAACCAATTTGTCCAAGACGTTCAATCAAATTGATCATCTTAAGTACATGGTCATTCACTGATGATCCCTCAGACATCCTACATCCGAACAGCTCCTTCAATATCTCATATAGAGTTGTCCTCCATGCCACATCATACAACTCTTGTAGATGCATAAGGATAGTGTGAGCATCCATATGCTCATGTTGCTTCTGTAGCTCAATGTTCATGGAAGCTAGCATGATGCATTGAGCAACATTTGCATCATCTATTCACTTACGATACATAACATATTCATCATTATGTGTATCGCTAGCAGGTTCAGTAGGCTTAGGTGAGTCAAGCACATATTCCAGCTTCTCAACCCTGAGAACAATTCTCAAGTTTCGAAGCCAGTCAGCAAAATTAGGACCAGTCAACTTGTGAGCATCTAGTATACTCCGGTGTGATAGTGCATAAGATATAATGAATATAGTAAATCTGTAAATGATGAACACATAACAACACTTAGCAAATATTCAATTTCATTTCAAAACACTATATGAATCGGGTCTTTATTCATAAGTGGCTCCCACTAGTTTATCTAATTTATACAACCCCTATGTGAAAATTAAGCATTCATATGCTAGTGGGAATATGGATCCTATATTCCATCACACAACCTCGGTTGTAGCACGAAATGTCATGTGATGTTCAATAGGCAGACAACTCTTGTCAATTACATCTTATGTTATTCCCTAATAAAACTTTAGCCTCTTGAATAATTGAGTCACGGCTGTAGCACGACAAACTCAATATTCTAAGTCAAGTCCAACCCAACATTTCGTACAATTGAATCAGTCTACAACGACCCACGGCTGTAGCACGTAACGACCTTTAGATTCTAATTCAATGTACACATCTTTATGTAATAAACAAGTATTTCTTATTTCGAAATCAAAGCCCTCGGCTGTAGCACGAAACGACAATGATTTAAAAATAAGAACTACTTTCTACCATGTTGGAAGGCTTTGACCGACACAAGCCCGTTGTGTCATTGGCCAATTACTACTTGATATTATTTAATTTTAGAAAGATTATATTATATTACAATCATAATCATATTATAAAGAGATTCTTCCTTTTAAATTAAATATTTCAAATCAATAATCGATAATCAGATGATTCCCAGATCGGGGGGAGCATTGTCAAGAGGCGTCACTTAATACCCCTTTCTTACAGATAGAAATTTGCTTTTGACAGAATCATCCTTTCTCTCAATATTGAAAATTCATATTTAATTACGTGTTTCATAAACACAAGAATCTCATGATTGTATTCATAAAATTATTGTTAAGGCAAGAAACGATTCCTATTCTAGATTCTCTAGAGCACGCCTTATATTGATTTAAGTTCACCTAAATCTATCATCGCATGGTAAACATATGCATATATCTCATATATAAAATTAAATAAACAAGTAAATGTAAAGTACAATAAAGTAAATGTGCTTGGTTATGGCCCCATCCTATGTGATCTTTATCAAGCTCATGATAAAGATCAAGGTCAATCTAATATGGTGATGGAAATAAATACAACTACTTATTACATAAGTCTTCTTCTTTGTTTAGACTTCTTGTATGCCTCGTCTTCTTCTTTGTATCACCTCCATTGGATAACCTTCTTGAGTCTTCAATTACATTACATGATTGAAAGTAAAACTAATCTAATAAACTTACAAGAATAACTCGAGTTACATTCGAGATTTATGATTACAAAGATTGACGACATGCAAGTCGTATTTAAAACCAAAACCATTACACTAAGGTCGAAAGGCCATAACCATCCACCATGCTCATACAACACATAAAAGCATGTTAAAACACATAATCTGATCTTAACATATCATATTATCCATGATCTAATCATAAAAAAATATGAAAAATCAGAATCAAATCAGAAAAATAAGAATCACTATTTACGGACAGTAAATGACGTCAAACGCATTACAGACGAGTCGTTGATAGCTTTGGCTATCAGTTTTGTTCAGACGCTCGTTTACCTATGTAATAGTGTATTCGTTTGCGTAAATCGGACACCAGACCCAGATTTCAGCAAATCTGCAGCAGCCAATTCAGAATCCATATCTAATATGATTCTCATAATTAGAACAAACATAAATCATGTATATACCAGTATATATACAGATTACATAATCATCTTATGATTATACAACTCACATGAATATCATATATTCAAAACCATACATATATAAACATATTATTTCAACATCAAATCATGGCGAATCACGTACATGCTCATATATCGAAAACAGTTAAACACATAAACGAATTAAAAACTTTTCACAAGTAGCTCTGATACCATAGAAGGGTTTTTAGCACATAAATGCAACGAAAATGTAAATTTAAATCTTAAAAAAAAATGAAACCCTCCGCAGGATCTATGCGAAAAATAATATTTAATTCGTAGTTCAGTATGTTTACCTTAAGAAGCTTTACGTTAATGGAAAGATGGAGGTCTTTAATAGCGATCCAAGAACGATGAGCGGAGATCCCTAACAGCTGTTTCTCAAGTGTGAAGGACTCCACCGGTATCCACCAAGAGATCAATGTAATGGAGGAGGAAGAGGTTGAGAGAATTAGTTGCCTCCCTCTATTTCTACTTTAGAATTAGGGTTTTATTTGGGTTAAGGCAAATAGGGTTTATATAGTATATTTATACGCAAAATTTTCAGATGAAAATTTCCCATAAAATATTATTATTATTAACCATTTAATTGATTATTCTTATTAACCAATTAACTAATAATTAAAATACCTTTTAATCATTAATCCCTTTTCTAAATACTTTAGAAAAATAATTCTCTCACTTGATTTAATTTCCAAAATTAAATTCTTAATTAATAATATTAAGAACTTTTCTTAATTAATTTATAATTAATTAAATCTCATTTAATCAATTATTAAATTTTCTAATTAATTATTTATTTCACAAATAAATAATTATCAACCATTATTAATTAATCCCTCCACCATTAAATCATTCTCTTTTATGGTGTGACCCTGTAGGTTCAATATTAATCCGGTAGTAGAAATAAATAATAATAAAACTATTTTATCATTATTTATATAAATTCTCTAATTCATTAAATATGATTAATTAATTAATCATATTTATTCTACATCTTGAGGGATACTTCTCAGCATATCGCGAGTATCCGGATAATACGAATTCACTGCTTAGAATACCAAGAACCCATTCAGTGAATAGTTACCGTACAATCAATTCCTTCTACCTTACAATGTCACGATTAAATACAAGGCATGGAACTTGTGTCAAGCCTATCTTATTTAATCATATGCTTTCCCATTCACTATGATATAAATTAGAAACTCCTTTCTAATTTCATTCACTTTGGCCAGAGATTCCTGAGCTAGCATAAGTGGATCAGCATTGAACATTCTCTTTCTTCACTGGAAGGGGTAGATCCTTTATTGATCATATACTATCTTCGTGTAAAATTCCTACACCCAGTAGAGGCCTTATTATTATCCCTAGAGACTAAGAACTAAACCAAAGTATAGTTCAGTGTACATAAGATGACTATGATGACCTCAAGTCTAAGGATACTTGTACAACTATCACTATGTGAACATCTGCTGACACGTGAGTGAACTCCATCAGTTATTCAGCTGTGTGAGTCATGTTCAGTGAACTTATTCTATAATAAGCACCTACATACTAGCTATAGTGTCACCACACAAATGTCTATGAGAACAGACATCCTTCATAATGAACTAAGCATAGTATGTACCGATCTTTACGGATTACTAATTACCAGTTAGTAATCCTACGACCAGGAAATATTTAAGTTTAGAGTTATCATCTTTTTCGTCTCATTATTTTGATCTCATCATAATCCATAAAAAGCTTTACTCTAAACTATGGTATATCTTATTTAAACACTTAAATAGATAAAGCCCACAATAAAACCAAAACAAGGCTTTTATTAATATCAATGAAATCAAAACAGATTACATAAAAGTTATTCCTAAATCTTCATACATGATTGGACTTAGGACACATCTCTTTCAATCTGCCACTTGTACTAAAGCCAATCACTCTGGTATCTAATACCCATCTTGTCTTTACAACGATTAAAGTGACTTTGAGAAACTGGCTTTGTTAAAGGGTCTGCTATGTTGTTATGTGTGTCAACTCTCTTGATGTTGGCATCTCCTCTTTCAACAATCTCCCTAATCTGATGAAAGCGTCGCAAAACATTTCCTACAAGAAGTATGTCATCCACATACAGTACAAGAAATGTTACCGCGCTCCCACTAACCTTCTTATAGACACATGGTTCATCTATGTTTTTGATAAAACCAAATTCTTTGATTGTCTCATCAAAACGGATGTTCCATTGATGAGAAGCTTGCCTTAAACCATATATGGTTCGCAGCAGCTTACACACTAGGTGTTCATTTCCCTTGGAAAGAAAAGCCTCTGGCTGTGTCATAGACACTTCCTCTTCAATTTCCCCATTGAGGAAGGCCATTTTCACGTCCATTTGCCAGATCTCATAGTCGTAGTAAGCAGCAATCGCAAGCAAAATCCGAATTGATTTTAACAGGGCTACAGGCGAAAAAGTTTCATCAAAGTCAATCCCTTGCCTTTGTTTGAATCCTTTTTCCACGAGCCTGGCCTTATAGGTCTCCACCTGGCCATCTACTCCAATCTTTCTTTTGTATACCCACTTGCACCCAATAGGCTTAATACCTTCAGGCGCCTCAACCAGAGTCCATTCTTGGTTGGTATACATAGATTCCATTTCGGATTTCATGGCACTATGCCATTTCTCTGAGTCAACACTACTCATAGCCTCATTATAGGTCACAGTGTCGTCATCATCAATGATTGACAACTCATTGTCATTCTCAATGACAAGGCCATAATACCTCTCAGGTTGGCGAGACACTCTCCCTGACCTACGAACGGGCTGTTCCACAGTAGGTTGTTCAGTCTGAACAGGTGTTTCCACTTGATCCGTAGTAGTTTGTGCTTCTTGAACTTCATCAAGTTCAAGTTTGCTTCCACTGTTTCCTTCAAGGATAAACTGCTTTTCCAAGAAGGTAGCATGTCTGGAGACAAACACCCGATGATCGGTGTAAAAGTAATACCCTAAAGTCTCTTTAGGATATCCCACAAGATTACATTTTACGGATCGAGATTCCAGCTTATCTGGGTCAACTTTTTTGACATAAGCTGTACATCCCCAAATCTTAACTTGTTTAAGACTCGGTTTCCTTTCTTTCCATATCTCATATGGAGTTTGAGGAACAGATTTGGAAGGCACCTTATTCAGTAAATATGCTGAGGTTTCCAATGCATAACCCCATAGGAATACTGGAAGATTCGCATAGCTCATCATGGACCGAACCATGTCTAACAAAGTTCGATTTCTCCTTTCAGATACCCCATTCAACTGTGGAGTATATGGAGGAGTCCACTGGGAGATTATACCATTTTCTTTGAGATAAGCTAGAAACTCTCCATTCAAGTATTCACCACCTCGATCTGATCGAAGAGTTATAATACTATGTTTGGTTTATTTCTCCACTTTATACTTATATTCTTTGAACTTTTCAAAGGCTTCGGACTTGTGTTTCATCAAATACACATATCTGAATCTAGATCGATCATCTATGAAAGCAATGAAGTATGAAAATCCACCCATGGCTTGCGTAGACATTGGTCCACATACAGCTGTGTGTACCAATCCTAGCATATCTGCAGCCCTCTCTCCATATCCACTAAATGGAGATTTGATACCCAATAGACAAGACTCGCATGTAGGATATAATTCAAAATCAAAGGGGTCAAGTAACCCTTCCTTATGCAATGTCCGCAATCTATTTTCACTAATATGACCAAGTCCGCAGCGCCACAAGAAAGTGAGATTTTCATCATCCCTTTTTCTTTTATTAGTATGTTCAATTTGTAATAAATTATGCTCTACGTCACATACATACAGATCATTATTTAAAATACCACTTCTATAAAGAACGTTATCTCTAAGAATTAAACATTTATTATTCTGAATAACAAACGAAAATCCAGCCAAGTCTAACATGGAATAGAAATAATATTCCTTACAATCGAGGGAACAAAATAAAAATTATTTAGAACAATAGTCATTCCCGTAGGCATATGTAAATGAAATGATCCTACAGCTTCAGCAACAACACTTGCTCCATTTCCCATCCGTAGAATCACCTCCTCTTCTTCAAGAGTCCTACCTCTCCTTAGTCCCTGCAACGAATTACAAATATGAGAACCACAGGCGGTATCTAATACCCAAGTGGAAATTTGACTTAGTGACATATTAACTTCGATCATGAACATACCTGAATTAGAAGCGGTAGTCTCACTACCCTTCTTCTTCAATTCTGCAAGGTAAACCTTGCAGTTCCTCTTCCAGTGCCCCACCTTGTTACTGTGAAAGCAAACAACTTTGCTCTTGGGGTCTTCAACTTTTGGTGGAACCGGCTTTTTCTCACCTACTTTCTTCTTCTTGGAAGGGTTTGTAACACCCCCAGATCCGGGGTCGGGGATCCGGGTCGTCACGGTCTTTCTTTCCACAATATCACTTCACTTAATTAATAATAAATGATCTTATGCTGTGACCCCACACTAACACACACCATAACCCGTTATAGTCTCAGAGATGAAATTTAAATAGGTACAAGTCTTTGAATCCACAATTTAAAAGTTATTACAACCCAAAATGATTACTTGATAAATTTACAGTTAATTGCCATTATCTGCCACAAGTTATAATTATACATAATTGATTCTCAAAAGTAGATGGTCTGATCTACAATAGATCTACCTCTGCAGCTATAGCAGCTACAACATCAACGGGAAGACGCGGGACGCTTCCCACGCGCTTACGCTGGGTCTGCTGGAGTCTGGCCATCTTTCCTAACTGTTGTTGTGTGATGAAGAAATAAAGCAAGGGTGAGCAGCAAGCCCACCAAAATAATATGTATAATGATTTACAATATATGAGCCTACTCATAATACTCATGAAAGTCTTGGTCAAAAGAAATGAACCAAGTTTGATATCTTAATGCGATGAAGTCGCAAAATATTCAGTATATATACATATATACTTTTCAAAATATTGGAAGTCTTCTTCCATGCATAATATACACAAAATCCCAGTGTATAACTGTATAAAAATATCGTTGCAAGGTGATCTCATATATCTAACCTTGTCTCAACGTTTTTCTGAAAATCTTTGTCATTCATAAGACAATTATTAATTAGATATAAGTTTAAAAGATGAGGTTACCAAATACCCCAATATACTTATATCTTTCCCAATACTACTTGAACTACCACCATTCAAGTTATAATCAGTTTCAAAAGTTCATCCCACTGATGAGACCACAAGATAAGACTTGAATAGATTCAATCTTTGAAATATTATTGAATGAAATAAAGTTACGAGATACTTTATTTAGTCCCGATATATATATATCCACATATATATATCTCTTAAACATTTCCTGGAACCTCTGTTATGTAAAGTATGAACAGAGTTTAAAACATCCAATGAATTTTGGAAAGGAAAAGAATTTTGGCATAAACCCGATATCTTGCTGATCAGGCAAAGATACCAATAAGTAACCTTTTCTACTGTAGATGGATGAATTCCTCACCGGTCATCACCCTGGCCGCATTAGGACCTCGCGCTAGACCGTTACCCGGCCCCTCACGCGTTGATGGACTGCCACCCAGCCACTTACACATTCATAGACCATACCCCGGCCTGTCGCTTATGCCGACTCAATTAGATGGGCTTACTTCCCGAACGTTGGGCAAGTAATCAATTCATTTACCAAAACTGCAACCTCGTTGCGAATATAAAATACACCACAGAGCCGGATTCCCCAGGTTTTGAGCGAGTATTTAAATCCCCTTAAAAAGGAAGATCTTAAATATAAAAATGCGTTTTGGGATCCGCTCTGACTTTAAAAATCATTTTGAAGACTCGAAAACACTTTAAAGAGTGTTTGGAGTAAAGCTGATTTAATGAAGTAAATCAGTCCCCAGAATATTTAGAAAATGACTGAATATTATTATTTAAATAATATTCCCATAAAGAATAATCTTTTATAAAAATAATTGAAGTAGAAGTATTAAAACTTATACTTGAAACGAGTATTAAATAACCAAAGATATACTTATATGAAAGTATTATCTTTATTTGAATAATCGAAAATAAGTTTGATTATTAACAGTTTATTCTCTAATGAAATAAAGAATATATTTCAGCAAATAATCGGAGTCATAGATCCTCAAATGAATATTCAAATAATATTCATTAAATAATATAAACTGAGTCATAAGCCCTCGAATGAATATTCAAATAATATTCAATAATAATATATAAAAGAGTCATAAGCCCTCGAATGAATATTCAAATAATATTCAATAATAATATAAAAGAGTCATAAGCCCTCGAATAATATTCGAAATAATATTCAAATAAATAAATAAAGTTAAAGTTATCGAATAAACCTTATTCGATTAATAGTTTGGAAAACTATAACCATATATATATATAAATATATATATATATATCCATATCCATATATACAAAATCTACTCGGGATCCTCGACTCCCGGTTTTAGAAAATATTTTCACCTTTGGGTCCCTATACTAAGGGTATATGCAAGTACCGCTTATCTCTAGCATAGGTATTATGCAACGAATAAGCATTTGAACCAACAGATATATATTTCAAGAATATGAAACAGGCATGCATATATACCATATCACATGCTACAATATATCGCAACATTTGCTAATATAAACATCATGCATCTATCGCAAGATAATGCATATACATATATACATCACAACAACAGTATAACGGATAGAATACTTGCCTGAGCGACTGGGGTTACGAATGGCTCGGGACGAGTCTGGTAACCTATAAACAACAAGTAAGTTGGAATTAAACCAAAGTCACTTGTAAATCTATACTTTAACTAACTTAGACTCTAACGCTTGTTTTGCGCTCACTAATTCGCTTAAGTCACCCGGGTACCCTCGGCTCCACCATTTTTAATAATTTAACCTTTACGAGTTTTAAGGCGATTCCTTCGCGAGTGTCTTACCAACTGCCTAACACACTTACCATAAATGTTTCATACATTAATTAACCCTTTTTGGTCTTTAACCTATGTTTCAAAGTAAGGCGAGGGGAAAAGTTTCGTTCGCGAAACGCCGTTACTTAAAACGGTCGTTTCTCCTAAACCGTGCATCGGAATCGAACGAACTACATACCAAAACGAAGCTCGTAACATGAGCTATCTAAACATGGCAGTGGTCATAATCTAGCAGGGGGTTCTCGGGTCCTAATGCTATGCACAAAAACAGTCTAAAGAAAATCGGACGTTACGACGGCTATGTTTACGCGATTACCCAATTTTAAACAACTCCAAATCATCTCACAATCAACCCACAATCACAACCCAATTCAACCTCAAATCCAACATACAACCAACATCCATCCTCATCACATCATAACAACCCCAACCAATTCAATTTAATCATTCATACTTATGCTTAAACTTAACTTTAATCATACTTAAGTTCCTTTATATCAAAACCACAACAATTACCATTCCATTTCACTACCATTCCAAATCCCAAACTCTAAATCATAACAACAAGCTACAATATCAACCCACTAATCAAAATCATCTTATACTATATAGGAATCTAGGGTTTGGAGATGGTATACCTTCCTTGAAGTGGTGGGTGGAGCTAGGAAGCCTTAAGAAGCTTGGAGAAGTCTTAAGAATGCTTGGATCTTCAAGAAAACCAAGAAAAGTTCAAGTTAAAAAACTTGAAAACACTATTCATTGTCTTCTTCTTTGATTAAATGAAGAAGATTGAGAAGGAATTGATGGCTTAAACTCATGATATAGCCCTAACTAAGCATGAAGATGATTAGGGAATTTACTCACCAATTTAGGAAGCTTGGATCTTGAATTTTTGAATTCTCTTGCCTTTTGAATAGTGAAAAGCCGTGAGCAATGAAGAACAAAGCCTTGGTTGCTTTTGATTTTTGATGAAAATGATTTTACTTGGCTTGGTTGCTTGGTTTTTGTGCTTGTTTTAGTCAATTACCTTCTTGCCCTTGAATTTGTGTGGTTACAAAGCCACCACACCTCCTTCCTTCCCATGTCATGCTTATGTCACCTTGCACATGTCATAATGCTCCCACTTGTCCACACCTTGTGGTTTGATGATGTCACAGTCCCTGGCTTCTTGTACAAGCTTGTCTCTTGGTCACTTATTTGTTTTACGGTTCGCTTATCTTTCGTTCTTGTTTATCGTTTGAGGATCATACCCGGGATCTTATTACTTAGGTTCCCTTAACCTTTCTCAATACATTATATTCCTTTTTATGATCCTCTATTATAATCCTTTAATTTAAATCCTTTTTATCATGTTACCTTATAATCAATTCTCTCCGTATCTTGTGGATTTCCGGGAAAAACCAAAGTGTTCGGAATTGGATTCTGACGATCTTTACATACACTTATATACTTCATAGAGTACTAATAATATCCCATAAGATCAATAACAGAACCCCTACATAGCGTGGCATGAACAGTTTTCTCATTCAGCAAAAACACTATTCATAAGGGTTTCAAAAATTTCCAAAAAAAAATTTGGGGTTATTACAGTCTCCCCTCCTTAAAAGGATTCCGTCCCGGAATCAGATAGAAAGTGAATAGGGATACTCTCTTAGCATTGCACTTTCTAACTCTCGAGTAAATTTTCCCACATTGTGGTTCTACCATCAAACTCTTACTAGTTTGATAACCCTTCTCCTAAGCACTCGTTCCTTTTTACTTTATACCCTTCCTGGTTGCTCCATATAGGTTACGTCTGGTTGCATATCTATGCGCTCATATGCCTCTATTTATCTGGCATCCGAATACACTTCCTTAACATTGATACGTGGAACACGTTATGAACTTGCTACAGGTTCGGGGGTAGGGTTAGCTCATATGCTAACTTCCCAAACGTCCTAATATATCCAAGGGTCCAACAAATTGTAGACTTAGCTTTTCTTTCTTTCCGAACCTCATCAATCCTTTCCAAGGGATACCTATAACATTACTAGGTCCCCTATTTCATACTCTTTATCCTTTCGTGTCAAATCAACATACTTATCATGTCCATCTTGGGTTACTACCAGCCGTCCTCTGATTAGATCTATCATATCCTTGGTCCTTTGGACTACTGCGGGTCCGAGCATCTTGCGCTCTACAACTTCATCCTAACATAAGGGAGATCGACATTGTCTTCCCTCAAGGATCTCATAAGGCGACATCTCGATAATGACATATGATCTATTATCGTAAGATAACTCAATCCGAATTAAGTGATCATTCCAAATTCTTTCAAGTCTATTGCACAGACTCTCATTATAGCTTTTATCATTAGAGCTTCTGCTTCTCAATACCCATTCTTTTCCAGTTCGTAATCGCTACTACCTTCCGTTCCTAATATTATACGGGTTATACTTTTGCTTGTTAGCGTTCTGTAACCTTTTAATAACCACGTCAACCTTAGTATCACGAATGTGTTCCCATTCCGCATACTACCACCACTTTATTACTCCTTTTTCAGTTGTTTCTATTTTCCAAAATTTGATCAATCAAATAGAAGTAAAGGAATTTGTTGAGAGATCACTATGATCATGAACACTTGTTATATCGCATAGTTAGTACAGAAGGTGGCCAGCCTTTAGTACCTGACAAGCAATTAAACAACATGTGGTATCCTACTAGGCTTCTATCACAAAGATAGATAGTCATTCGGCAATACCTCCCCTTCTGGAAGGGTTGTTCTTCTCAGCTTACATGAAATGAAAAGAAGAGAAAAGAACGAACTGAAGAGAATTGTATATATGAAAAAATATACAGCCACAAAATATCTGGCTTGGAACCTACCTCTGAACTATAGAGGTTTATCATAGGAGAACAAAACATATATGTATTTATATCAACATCAAGTATTATAGCATCGCATTTCACGTGCCTAAATATTTTCTCTATCCCGTCCATCATTCTATGGACCCATGCTCTTCCTCGAGCTTATACACAATCACCTTTGAAACTCCCTCGACATCGAAAATCGAATCTGGGATCTCATTCTATATATCACCGTTACTAGGATTCTATGCTCGCATCGCAACCTTCCTCGTATAATAATACGGCTCTCTATTGATAAGAAAGAATAAATATTCACTAGGTAGATACTCTACTTAATTAGTCTATCAATGATAACTTATACACTACCACGACCCGATTAGTGGTACTCAATCTCAACACCCATTCCAATACAACTCTCACGGTTGTAATCAGCTCATTACTCGCAGAATCATTGCTGCCTTACTATGGTCCACCACTGACCCACTGTAGTCATTCATTTTCCATGAAGTCTTAATAGCTAACCATACGGAGTCTATCCATGTCGTATCAAATCCTTCTAAGGAGGTAACATAATCACCATTCCTGATTCATAAAGAACACTCCTGATCCTGACATACATACATGACATGAAGCATATAAAATTGCAGAAGAGTTTCAATCAAAGCACCGATAGCAGGTTAATACCATTCTTAATCATATGCCTTCAATAGAAGACTTAACTCAAAGGTTTGTTTGGTCCTTTTTGAAACATGGTCCTGGCTTATCTCAAGATAGGACCTTCTAAGATAGATAGCCCGTTCATGGCGATTACACAATTTAAACCTTTACCAACTACTATTACGGTTGGGTATTGCACAGTCATCAGAAGGAATGTCAATCTTCCAAACCATAATTCAACCTTCACATTTTTAACCATCATCACTGTATTCTTTTGGCACACGCGCCTATAATTATCCACTTACCTTTAAAGTGTCGGCCACCTCTTTGGCCTTTCCTGATAGTAAAATTTCCTTACAGTCAATGTCATTTTAACCACCTCCAAATAAATTTTCTACCTTATTTCCGATCACTGCTTGAGTGAAGATGTTTTCCTTAAAATCAGATGGGAAAGAAAAAAAATTTCCATTTTTCCATAAGTTATCCCCTCAGTCTTTAGAGGTTAATCACTGTCATGACTGACTCTCAATCATAATTAGAACATCTTTTATCTTAAGTCCTAATTGCCCTGAACAATTTCGACCATTACTGGTTCGATCCATACTTTCTCGTGGTTTAACACGTGCCCCACTTGGCAACATTATAATTATGTCATATTTCCTTTATCAACATTTTTATTCTTGAGAATTTTGAATATTACCTTTCTCCTTGTAAAACCTCTAAGGTTATCCTTCAATCATCCCTCCTGTATTCCCTAGATACAGGGCATATCAAAATACCATTCACTATTACTAGAACCATTGTCTATATACTTCTGAAAAATTTCTCCACTGATCCTTAAAGGTTGTTGTTATCTTAATCATTTCCAATTCATACTGTCAAAACTCATACTATCCCTATTAAGGGTGAAATGCCAACCTTTATGCATTCCCCTAGGATTCGTTTTAAGTTACCGATGTTCTATCCTTAATTCCACCTCTAAAAAGGTACAAGCATCCTTCCATGGATAAATAAAGTCATATATCCCTGATAAGGGTATCTTGTTCAATCATTTCCACCTCGATAGTCTATACCTAACTTCATAATAGCATCCTTATTCAAATTGAGGTCAATCCATATGGCCTCCAAAAGATAACAATGGTTATCCGCTTGTCTTTCCTGATTTGGTAATGATCACATGGATGATCTGGAAGATATTGGTCGTGTTCAACGTGAACTTCTTCTTAATAAATCCTTATTTACTTTTGTTGTTTATCTCAACAGTCACCTCAATGTTGGTATATCTTTCATACCTGGCGTCTCCCTTCCTGGGTATCATGCCACCGGTCTTACACTTCACATTCTTGAAGGTCACTTCCTTCATCCAATTTTCCTAATTTCTTACTTCCTTGTCTCCTCAGTCTATCCGCGTCTCACTATTTATCCTTCGAACTATCTCAATGTTTCCTCGAATCCTCCCAACTTAAAGGGGATAAAATATACATAACTCTTATGCCTTCAACCATCAATTTTAACTCATGGTGAATCACCCTCATCCTGACGATTACATACTCTTCTATTTCTATTTCTACGAGTCTTTAGGGTTTCCTCATACCCAACTCCCTTATCATTCCTCAAACTCTCTTGCCTTTATATTCCTTTCTCTTATCGTTATTTCATGAACCAACACAACATAAGCATTGATTTTAAACATCCCGTCATTCTGGATTCGTGTCTTCAGAACGAATCTTGATAACTTTTACAACTTAGATTCATAATTCATCATACTCGTCTGCCTTTGTTCTGGCTCTAAAGCTTTTACACTATTCCATAACCTTGGGAATTACTTTCCCGAAAACAATTGACTGAACTTAAATCAGTTTATTATAATCTCTTGCTCCGTGCCTTCCTTGGCCTTCTACCGGCGGGTGGCCTCTCTCTTAGGAGGGTAAGTGATAAAAATAGTCTTTTATGATTCGTCAATCATTTGGAATCTCAAATGATTCCTCTATTTCCTTTAGCCAGGCTCTTGCCTCGACTGGGTCAACCTGTTCCTTGGAACTCTGAGAGCTTAGCGACTTAAAGGTCATGAAAGAATTTCCTACCGCATTGTTTCCTCAAGGTGGTGGTTGGGGATAATAGTCTAAGTTCTCTTTAGACAGGTCCATGAATTGCCGTATTGGAGTACCGTCTCGGGTCTCCTTTCCTTACTCGACTTTCCGTTTCCTTAGTATAGAATGTTTCATCCTTCTCCCATACTTGGGGTTATCTTGTACGTTAAAATCCTCATTTTCCACTTTATTATGTTATGGGTTCCTTCTATCTTGATGGCGTCCTCCCTGACTATCACATTCAGGGTTTGCTCTAAATCTTATTCCTCAAACTATGGCTCTCATCTAAGTTCTCATCCTTACGCTCTTGAACTTTTGGAACCCAAATTCTATAGGAATACCTCATTATTCCCTTATCATCTTTCTCAGTATTAATCTCATATTTATTTGTTGGCTCTCTGCCTTCATTCATCACCTTTTTCTGGCACAATATGCTCTTTTCCAATAATTCGGTCTCTATTGCAATTTCAAACAGCTTTTCGGTACCGGCTCCGGTTACCTTCACTACTATTTCCATTTTCTCAAAATCTCTTATCAACTCTCCCAAAGACATTATCATCTTGAGTCTCTCCTTTTTACTAATGGCATCAGCCACCACATTGGCTTTCCCCGAATGATAAAGAATCTCCCACTCATAACTCTTGATTAGCTCTAACCGCCTCCTCTGGCGTATGTTGAGCTCTTTCTACGTAAAAAGGT